>NC_092397.1:21404424-21704424 GCF_030028105.1 Mobula birostris
GAACGAGAAAGCAGTTAACACACGTGTCTGGGGTCTATCTGAGGACACTTCTGAGGAGACATGTTTTAACTGTTTTTCCACATATTCTGTTTTACCCGAATTAGCGTTTCCAGCTTTTCCTGTTTTTGTTCCGTCCTTCGGCAGTTCTGTCGCTGACAGTGATCGCCATGATTGTCTAATGGAGGAATCTCGCCATCAGCGTCCGAACGAGACGCGGAAGGCACCGGTAGAAAATGTTCCATCCAGTATTGACTCTGAGGAGGTAGTTACTCAGTTTTAGCTTTCCGCTGACATTTCACATTTCAGTCACAGTAAGTAACCCGTATTCAAATTATTTTACTATGTAAACTCCTTCCTTGTCTCCGCCAGATCTGTGCCCTCCCTCGACCCTCCCATGCTAAATCCAACAGTTAAGTGGCAATATCACAGGTTACCCTGAACCTGCTGCACTGGCTTCTAATCAGTATTTTCTCAACTTGTAGCCTCTCTCGTCCCTCCCACCACTAAATTCAAATATTAAGTGGAAAGATTGCAGGATCGCTCGAACTGCAGAATTGGATTCTGTTTGGAATTTCTGAAACTGCTGTTCCCTGTCTCTCTTCCAGCGAACTTGGTGGCGATTGTGATCCTGTCCCGAGGAAAGTGCGGTCTCTCCAAATGTATCACTCTGTACCTTGTGGGAATGGCAGCGGCCGATCTCCTGGTCGTTATTTCGAATCCGCTGCTGAAGCGAACTGCTGAGATTTATTTTCCCCGATCATTCCTGCTCATTACTGCTGTATGCAGACCCGTCACGTGGTTGATGTTCGCGAGCACTGCGACCTCAGTCTGGCTGACTGTCGCTTTCACCGTCGATCGATTTGTGGCTATTTGCTATGAGAAGCTGAAAACAAAATATTGCACCGAGAGAACGGCGGCTGTGGTTATTGGGGCAGTGAGTGGGCTGGCGTGTTTGGAGACTGTCCCCTGGGGCTTTGTGTACGGGGCTGGAAAAATAATTGATGGTGTTTCCTGGTATTGTGTTTTAACACCGAGCTTCACAAACTCTCCCTCATGGGCCGCATTTGAGATTTTTCACCGCATATTCTACCCTTGCTTCCCTTTCATTCTGATGTTGCTGTTCAATATTCTGACTGTCAGGCGGATTCTAGCGGCCAGTCGAGCCCGCAGGGGGCTCCGGGGACAAAAGAGTGGAGAGAATGACAAGGACCGGGAGATGGGGAACCGACGCAAATCCATCGTTTTGCTGTTCAGCATCACCGGTAGTTTCATATTGTTGTGGGGAACAATGGTGGTATTCTCTATCTATAGACGGGTTACAGACAGTTATGTTCGTTCTGTCACGGATCCTCGTTACGTCACATACCAAACATCGACAATGCTGCAGGTTCTCAGTTCCTGCACCAACACGTGTATTTACGCCCTGACTCAGAGCAAATTCCGAGAGGAACTAAAGAATGCGGTGAAATACCCACTGAATCTGATTTTGAAACTCATGAAACGTTAGAAATAAATGCTGTAAAGTATTACAATTTAGCTGCCTTCATACGTCCTATTCTAGCTCCCCACTTGTGGGTAAATGGTAACAATGTGATGAACAGAGTCACAAAACAAACACGAGAAAATCTGCAGATGGTCGCAATTCAAGACAACAAACACAAAATCAGACCCTGATGACGTTTCTCACAGAAAATGCTGCAGGAACTCAGCAGGTCTGGCAGCATCGATGGAAAAGAGTAAATTGTCGACGTTTCGGACCGCCACCCTTCATCAGAAACCTGACAACTGTTTACTCCTTTCTATTATGTGTGTGTTGCTTAGTTTGACAAGACAGCTGTTTAAAGCTGATCCCGATGGCATCGCTGGCTTCATATTCCCAGAGAAATCCCCTTTGCATCTCACGTCCCGCCATGTTAAAATGAAGCTCGAGACGAACCTGTTTCCCCTGCTTCCAGGTTCTGACAAAACTGCCTGATCTTGGATAATATTTTCGACTGTATCAACCACTCCTGCTTCCGTCACAACCCGTCTTTTCCTTCACCCTCTTTTCTCCTCCTTCTCTACCTGAAGGTTTCCCTTCTCATTGCCACCTTGAACTATCTTCATGTAACTGAGATTTTTTTTTTTACAATTGAAGACAAATTAACATTACTTTCACTCGTAGCTCTGTGAGGAATATAGTGATAGAGAAAGAGAGAGAGAGAGAGAATGGGGGGAGAGAGAGAAAGATGGAGAAAAGGGAGAGAGAGAGAGAGAATGGGGAGAAAGATAGATGGAGAAAAGGGAGAGAGAGAGAGGTCAAAATATAGAGATAGTGGGAGCGAGTGAGACATCGTGAAGGAGTGAGCGTGAGAAGCAGACATCGCGTTCGGAGAGAGGAGTGGGAGAGATAGATAGATAGAAAGAGAGAGAGAGAGAGAGAGACAGAGAGAGACAGAGAGAGACAGAGACAGAGCGAGACAGAGCGAGACAGAGAGACAGAGAGAGAATGAGATATCGTGAAGGAGTGAGCGTGAGAAGGAGACAGCGTCACATTTGACGGTGGGAGAGAGAGAAAGTAACTGAGACTTCACGAGAAAGGGGGCGCGAGGAAGAGCGCGCAAGATGGAGAGCCTGAGGGAGAGGGCGCGAGAGTGAGCAGGAGGGTGAGAGCGTGCGCGAGGGTGGGCGTGAGGGAAAGCGAGAGAAGCAGACATCGCGGTAGGAGAGAGGGGTGGGAGGGAGAGAGAGATAGTGAGAGTGAATGAGACTGTGAAGGAGTGAGCTCGAGAAGGAGACATCTCCAGGGCTGAGGTCGCGAAGGATAGTGAGCGAATGAGACATCAGGAACACCCATCATTGGGGTTTCCGGTATAAGGAGGATGGATTACACTGAAATTATATTCTCACAGGGAATCTTGCTGAAGCCACCCTGATGATTTTTATCAAGTGGCATCTGGAGGATATGTTGGTGTCCAGAGCTACAGGTCAGTAGGTTGCATTGGTGGAAGGTAGAGATGAGGTCAAAGCAAACCTAAAGGAAGTCAAGATGGGGTCACCATAATGAGCACAGTGGCACCGAACGGCAAAAGTGAGTTTATTTCAGTGTAGGGGGAAAACTGTTAAGGCAGACATACCCAGATCCTGCATTTATACATGGCACGGTGATTCATCCGTTGCAGATATCTGGTTGAGAGAGAGTCAGGACTGGTATCTAAACATTCCAGGATTTAGATGATTTAGAGAGTCCAGAGGGAGCTAAAAGAGGTTGAGGAGCCGCACTGCTGATTAGGCAGAATGTCACCAGCTCGAAGTCATCCCGTCACAATAGCCAGTAAGAGAGGGAAATGGACATGTCAGCAGGTTATTGACTGATGTCAAACAATAGAATACACTAGTTGGTTAATCTTCTCTCCAGAATGACTTGCACCTCCTTACCACCTGAGGCTTGGACGGGGGATTATTTGTCAGGTGTATCTCTGATGGTTTACAGAAACAGCATGTAAATGGTCCACCAGGGAGGGGACATACTTGAGATGTTAGTGGGAAATGAGCCTAGCGAGATTAGTGGGGTTTCATTGAGATAGATTTACGGATTATAATTCTGGAGATTTTCCCCTGGTTATTATGAAGGGTAAATCTGAACCTGCAGGTGGACGAATCAGAATCAGGGTTATTATCAACGGCATGTGACGTGAAATTTGATAATTAGTAGTCGCAGTTTAATGCAAAACATAATATAGAATAAAAAAGGAATAATCAATCAATCAATCAATAAACCTCAGTATACATATATTGAAAATATGAGAAATTGTGCAAAAAACTTAAATACTATATATCAGAACAAGTCAGATGATGTCCAGGGGTCCGATGCCAATTTAGGAATCGGATGGCAGAAGGGAAGGAGCTATTAATGAATCACTGAGTGTGTGCCTTCAGGTTTCTGTATCTCCGACCTAATGGTAACAGTGAAAAACGGGCATGCCTTGGGTGCTGAAGGTCCTTAATAATAGATGCTGCCTTTCTGAGACACTGCTCCTTGGGTATTTAGTAGGCTTCTACCCAAGATGGAACTGACTAAATGTACAACCCTCTGCAGCTTCGTTCGGTCCTGTACAATAGCCCCCCATACCAGACAGTGAAGCAGCCTGTCAGAATGCTCTCCACGGTACATCAATTGACAGTTTTTGAGTGTACTTGTGGACATAACAAATCTCTTCAAACTCTAATGAAATATAGTGGCTATCATGTCTTCTTTATAAAAGTATCGATATAGACATAGACATAGCATTGTACAGCACAGTACAGGCTTTTCGGCCCACAATGTTGTGCCGACCCTCAAACCCTGCGTCACATATAAGCCCCCACCTTAAATTCCTCCATACACCTGTCTAGTAGTCTATTAAACTTCACCGGTATCTGTGCCTCGACCACTGACTCAGGCAGTGCACTTCACGCATCAACTACTCTCTGAGTAAAAAAAATTCCTTCTTCTAAAATCCCCCTTGAACTTCCCACCCCTTACCTTAAAGCCACGTCCTCTTGTATTGGGCAGTGGTGCCCTGGGGAAGAGGTGCTGGCTATCCACTCTGTCTGTTCCTCTTATTATCTTGTACACCTCTATCATGTCTCCTCTCATCGTCGTTCTCCCAAAGAGTAAAGCCCTAGCTCCCCTAATCTCTGATCATAATGCATACACTCTAAACCAAGCGTCATCCTGGTAAATCTCTTCTGTACCATTTCCAATGCTTCCATATCCTTCCTATAGTGAGGCGACCAGAACTGGACACAGTACTCCAAGTGTGGCCTAACTAGAGTTTTATAGAGCTGCATCATTACATCACGACTCTTAAACTCTATCCCTCGACTTATGAAAGATAATACCTCATAAACGTTCTTAACTACCCTATCTACCCATGAGACAACTTTCAGTGATCTGTAGACATGTACCCTGAGATCCCTCTGCTCCTCCACACTACCAAGTATCTTGCCATTTACTTTGTACTCTGCCTTGGAGTTTGTCCTTCCAAAGTGTACCACCTCACACTTCTCCGGGTTGAACTCCATCTGCTACTTCTCAGCCCACTTCTGCATCCTATCAATGTCTGTATGCAATCTTTGAATATCCTGTACACTATCTACAGCACCAGAAACCTTTGTGTCATCTGCAAACTTGCCAACCCTCCCTTCTAACCCCACATCCAGGTTGTTAATAAAAATCACGAAAAGTAGAGCTCCCAGAACAGATCCGTGTGGGACACCACTATTCACAATCCTCCAATCTGAATGTACTCCCTCCACCACAACCCTCTGCCTTCTGCAGACAAGCCAATTTTGAATCCACCTGGCCATACTTCCCTGGATCCCATGCCTTCTGACTTTCTCAATAAGCCTACCGTGTGGAACCTTGTCAAATGCCTTACTAAAATCCATATAGATCACATCCACTGCACTACCCTGATCTATATGCCTGGTCACCTCCTCAAAGAACACTATCAGGCTTGTTATACACGATCTGCCCTTCACAAAGCCATGCTGACTGTCCCTGATCAGACCATGATTCTCTAAATGCCCAGAGATCCTACCTCTAAGAATTGTTTCCAATAGCTTTCCCACGACAGACGTAAGGCTCACTGGTCTATAATTACTCGGACTATCCCTACTATCTTTTTTTGAACGAGATGTCAACATTCGCCTCTCTCCAATCCTCGGGTACCATTCCCGTGGACAACGAGGACATAAGGATCCTAGCCAGAGGCTCAACAAACTCTTCCCTCGCCTCGTGGAGCAGCCTGGGGAATATTCCGTCAGGCCCCGGGAACTTATCCGTGCTAATGTATTTTAATAACTCCGACACCCCCTCTCCCTTAATATCAACATATTCCAGAACGTCAACTTCACTCATATTGTCCTCACCATCATCAAGTTCCCTCTTATTGGTGAACACGGAGAAGAACTATTCATTGAGGACCTCGCTCATTTGAGGGAGCGTACTACCAACGGTTTGGAATCAATAATAGGATGATCGTGTTTCTGTATTTTTGGTCTTGTAGCAGCTGCACTGCATTTGCAAATATTTGTTGAAACAGCCTGCGAACATTCTACCAATTCATTGTCCGTATTTGTATATGAATGATTGACTGAGTTAGGTGCCATGTTCAAACCATCGACTGCCAGTAACGCGTTAGCAAATGTTCGGAGTTCCATGATATTTCACGAACCTGTTGTGGATTATTGATAAATGTGTGCAACATAATTGAATATAAAGCAGTATACGGACAACACAATGAAATATTTGCTGAGCAGATTATCTCAAGCGAGGGTCTAGTGAGTTGGATGAACTGAGGGAAATACATATTAGTAGGAAAATGGTGTTAAGTAAATTGAAGAGATTAAAGGCAGAAAAATCCCTAGGGCCAGATGGTCTGCATCCCAGAATGCTTAAGGAAGTAGCCCAAGAAATAGTGGATGCATCAATGATAATTTTTCAAAAATCCTTCGATTCTGGATTAGTTCCTGAGGATTGGAGGGGGCTAATGTACCCCGCTTTTTTTTAAAAAAAAGAGAGAGAAACCAGGGAATGATAGACCGGCTAGCCTGACATCGGTGGTGGGGAAGATTCTAGAGTCAGTTATCAAAAATGTGATAACAGCACATTTGGAAAGCAGTGAAATGAGCAGACAAAGATAGCATGGATTTGTGAAAGGGAAATCATGCATAACGAATCTCATAGAATTTTTTGAAGATGTAAGTAGTAGAGTGGATAGGGGAGAACCAGTCGATGTGGTAAATTTAGATTTTCAAATGTCTTTTGACAAGGTCCCACACAGAAGATTAGTGTGCAAACTTAAAGCTCACGGTATTGTGGGTATGGTATTGATGTGGATAGAGAATTGGTTGGCAGAGAGAAAGCAAAGAGTGGGAATAAACGGGACTTTTCAGAATGGCAGGCAGTGACTAGTGGGGTACCACAAGGCTCAGTGCTGGGACCCCAGTTGTTTATAATATATATTAATGATTTAGACGAGGGAATTACATGCAGTATCCCCAAGTTTGCGGACGATTGGGAAAAGGGGAGGTGCAACGAGACCTGGGTGTCATTGTACACCAGTCGTTGGAAGTGGGCATGCAGGTACAGCAGCCGGTGAAAAAGGCGAGTGGTATGCTGTCATTCATAGTAAGAAGATTCGTGTACAGGAGGAGGAAGGTACTACTACAGTTGTACAAGGCCTTAGTGAGACCACACTTGGAGTATTGTGTGCTGTTTTGATCCCCTAATCTGAGGAAAAACATCCTTGCCATAGAGGGAGTACAGAGAAGGTTCACCAGATTGACTCCCGGGATGGCAGGATTTTCATATGAGGAAAGACTGGATCGACTAGGCTTATATTCGCTGGAATTTAGAAGATTGAGGGGGGGATCTGATTGAAACGTATAAAATTCTAAAGGGATTGGACAGGCTAGATGCAGAAAGATTGTTCCCGATGTTGGGGAAGTCCAGAACGAGGGGTCACAGTTTAAGGATATAGGGGAAGCCTTTTAGGACCGAGATGAGAGAAAAAAAAACTTCTTCACACAGAGAGTGCGAATCTGTGGAATTCTCTGCCACAGGAAACAGTTGAGGTCAGTTCATTGGCTATATTTAAGATGGAGTTAGATATGCCCCTTTTATCTACAGGGATCAGGGGGTATGGAGGGAAGGCTGGTTCAGAGTTTTGAGTTGGATGATCAGCCATGATCATACTGAATGGCGGTGCAGGCATGAAGGGCTGAATGGCCTACTCCTGCACCTATTTTCTTTGTTTCTATGTTTCTATGTCCTAGACCAGACCCTCTATCCTAGCCTCGTCTAGGGCCTGTGTCATGTCCAGCATCGTTTCTTCCCCACTTACCTTGCTTGCTTGACACACCAAGTCCTGTTCAAAGTACTTCAGTGTTGATGTCTTGCATTTGGATCTGCTCCCATCGTCCCCGTTAAGACAGAGCTGGAGCTTTTGGAAAGCATATAGTTGGATAAGTCACCGACACCGTACGGGATGTACCCCAGGCTACTCTGGAAAGCGAGGGAGGAGTTTGCTGAGACTCTGATGAATATCCTTGAATCATTAGTAAAGACGGGAGTTTTTCAGAGGATAGGATGGTTGCGGATGTCGTTCCCTTATTCAACAAAGGGAGTTGGGATAGCCCAGGAAATTATAGACCAGCGAGTCTTACGTCAGAGGTTGGTAAGTTGGTGGAGAAGATCCTGAGAGTGTCACCAAGGCAGGGGCTTTGGGAGCAAGGGTGGACCCAAATGCATGACACATCTTGTGAAGTTACTAAGATTTAGTTTATTGTTTGATACCAGGAGAGCAAGGCAGGAGCAGGAAAGAGCGAACTGGACAAGGACTCAGGACTACGACTAGGCTGGGACCAAGGGTCTGGGCTTGGACTCGGAATCGGCTCCCAGAACTAGAGGAGACATGAAGAGGCTAGGGTATGGACTCCGAGCCAGAGACTGGGCAAGGACCCAGTACCTGGATCCTCCCTCGGACTCGGACCCCAGAACCAGGCAAGGACATGACATGGGCTAGGGAGAGGAAGAACATGGGAGCACAGAGCCTCGGTCTCGGGGAGCAGGTACATGGAACCATGGACACATACACAGAACACAGAGTCGAGACCCTACCTTGGGTACAGGACATAGGGCCGGGACTCATGACCCTCCGCGGGGCAACGACAAGACGACCTGAGTTACCCCACGGAGGCGAGGACAGGACAAGACATGATTCCCCGCGGGACAACGGCAAGACGGCCAGACTTACCCCACGGAGGCGAGGACAAGACAAGACCAGACAGCACCTATATAGCTCCGGCGATGGAACTAGACCGAAGTGCGGGCGCGTCCTGCAGACGACGGCTGGATGCGAGAGGGGCAGAGTAGGTATTCAGACAAGGGGGTGGGACAGGAATCACAGACGGCCAGGGCCAGGACTTGACTCAGAACTGGGAAGCTGCCAGGGCCAGGACTTGACTTGCTGCTTGAATGCCGCCAGGAACAGGACTTGACTTGGTGCTTGAATGCCGCCAGGAACAGGACTTGACTTGGTACTAGAATGCCGCCGGAGCCAGGACTTGACTTGGAGCCTCCGGGTAGTGGCAAGCTCTCGACTCGGCCCGGGAATAGTAGACAGCGGTTCTTGATTCCCTCCGGCGGGTTAACTGACGGACCTACCTCGGTGAGGAAACTTTGCAGGCTCGCTTTGGTGAGGTAACTGGACAGGGTTGCTCCGGTGAGGAGAGGCGAATTACCAGCACTCGCTTCGGGCGGAGACAAGGCTTGCTCTGGCCAGATGTCACTGGCACGCTGTAACTTTGCAGACGCTCCCGTGCCGAACGGCTGAAAGCCGGAGACTATAAACTATCGGTTCAGCCAAGCGTTAATTGCCTCTAATCACCAAAGCCAAGGGACACGGAAAAACAGGGAATCAACGGTCCGGATCGTAACATAAACAAGGTAAATTTAAATGGACCCCGATCCAGACCATGACAGCGAAGTAGGATTTCCGAACATTTGGAGAGGCATAATATGATTAGGAATAGTCAGCATGGCTTTGTCAAAAGCATGTCTTGCCTTACGAGCCTGATTAAATATTTTGAGGATGTAACTGTAAATATTGTAGAAGTAGAGCCGTCGATGTAGTGTATATGGATTTTAACAAGGAATTTGATAAGGTACACCTTGCAAGGCTTACTGAGAGAATAAGGAGGCATGGGATCCATGGGCTCCAAAGGATATTTGGTTTGTGGATCCAGAGCTGGCTTGCCCATAGAAGGCAAAGCGTAATTGTACACGGGTTATCTTCTGCATGGAGGACCGTGACCAGTAGTGTGCCTCAGGGATCTGTTCTAGAACAACTACTCTTTGCGATTTTTATAAATGACCTGGATGAGGAAGTGGAGGGAGGGGTTAGTAGATTTGCTGATGACACAAATGTTGGGGGTGCAGTGGTTAGTGTGGCGGTCTGTATGGGTTTACAACGGGACATTGATAGGATGCAAATCTGGGCTCAGAAGTGGCTGATGGGATTCAACAAATTAAGTGTGAGGTGTTTATTTTTGGTAGATCAAATATGATGCCAGAATATAGCATTAATGGGAAGACTCTTGGCTGTGTGGAGAATCAGAGGGATCTTGGGGCCCGAGTCCATAGGTCACGCAAAGCTGTTACGCAGTTTGACTCTGAGGTTAAGAAGGCATACGGTGCATTAGTCTTCATCAATCGTGGGATTGAGTTTAACAGCCAAGAGCAGCTCTTCTGGACCCTGGTCAGACCCCACTTGTAGTACTGTGCTCAATTCTGGTCGCCTGAGTATAGGATGGACGTGGAAACCATTGACAGGACGCAGAGGAGAATTACAAGGATGTTGCCGCGATAGGGGAGCATGTCTTATGAGAATATTTTTAGTGAACTCGGACTTTTCTCCATGGAGGGACGGAGGATAACAGGTGACTTCATAGAAGTGTAGTAGATTAGGAGAGGCATTGATCGTATGGATAGTCAGTGTTTTTTTCTTTTTTTTTCCCCAGGGCTGAAAGATGGAAATCAGGAGGAGCTGAGGGCAATACAGAGGGACCTGAAAACTAGGTTCAGGGAGGCTAAAGACAGGTACAGGAGGAAGCTTGAGTGGGAACTCCAGCAGTACAACATGACAGAGGTCTGGAGGGGGATGAGGACCATCACTGGGTTCCGGCAAACTAGCAACAGAGGAGCTGAAGGCAGTGTGGACAGGGCCAACGAACTTAACCTGTTCTTTAACAGATTTGACATTGTGGCCCCTGCCCATCCCCCACATGGGTCATCTGTTGTCTGGCACCAACCAACGCATATTCCACTCTCCCCTCCTACCCCTCCTAACAGTCCCCCACTCTGCTCTCATGACTATACACCTTCCCCACATGAAATCACCACTGTGGGCTTCACAGCTGAACACGTGAGAACTCAGCTGAAACGTCCCAACACATGCAAGGCTGCAGGACCGGATGGTGTCAGTACCAGGGTGCTCAAAGCCTGTGCCCCTCAGCTAAGTGGAGTACTTCGCCATGTATTCAACCTGAGCCTGAGGAAGACGACCTGCCTCGTACCTGTGCCGAAGACGCCGCGCCCCAGCGGCCTCAATGACTACAGACCAGTGACATTGACCTCGCACATCATGAAGACCCTGGAGAGACTTGTTCTGGAGTTGCTCCAGCCTATGGTCAGGCCACACTTAGACCCCCTCCAGTTCACCTACCTTACCCGATTAGGAGCTGAGGATGCCATCGTCTACCTGCTGAACTGTGTCTACGCCCACCTGGACAAGACAGCGAGCACTGTGACACTTATGTTTTTTGACTTCTCCAGTGCGTTCAACACCATCCGCCCTCTCTGCTGGGGGAGAAGCTGACAGCGATGCAGGTGGATGCTTTCCTGGTGTCATGGATTCTTGATTACCTGACTGGCAGTCCACAGTACATGTGCTTACAACAGTGTGTGTCTGACAGAGTGATCAGCAGACCTGGGGCTCCACAGGGGACCGTCTTGTCTCCCTTTCTCTTCACCATTTACACCTCGGACCTCAACTACTGCACAGAGTCTTGTCAGCTTCAGCAGTTTTCTGATGACTCTGCCATAGTTGGATGCATCAGCAAGGGATATGAGGCTGAGTACAGGGCTACGGTAGGAAACTTTGTCACATGGTGTGAGCAGAATTATCTGTAGTTTAATGTTAAAAAAGACTAAGGAGCTGGTGGTAGACCTGAGGAGAGCTAAGGTACCGGTGACCCCTGTTTCCAAACAGGGGGTCAGGGTGGACATGGTGGAGGATTACAAATACCTGGGGATACGAATTGACAATAAACTGGGCTGGTCAAAGAACACTGAGGCCGTCTACAAGAGCGATCGGAGCCATCTCTACTTCCTGAGGAGACTGAGGTCCTTTAACATCTGCCGGAGGATGCTGAGGATGTTCTACGAGTCTGTGGTGGCCAGTGCTATCATGTTTGCTGTTGTGCTGCTGGGGCAGCAGGCAGAGGGTAGCAGACACCAACAGAATCAACAAACTCATTCGTAAGGCCAGTAACGTTGTGGGGATGGAACTGGACTCTCTGATGGTGGTGTCTTAAAAGAAGATGCTGTCCAAGTTTCATGCCATCTTGGACAATGTCTCCCATCCACTACATAATGTACTGGTTGGGCACAGGAGTACATTCAGCCAGAGACTCATTCCACCGAGATGCAACACAGAACGTCATAGGAAGTTATTCTTGCCTGTGGCCATCAAACTTTACAACTCCTCCTGTGGAGGGTCAGACACCCTGAGCCAATAGGCTGGTCCTGGACTTAGTTCCTGGCATAATTTACATATTACTATTTATGGTTTTATTACTATTTATTATTTATGGAGCAACTGTAACCCTAATCCAATATCCCCCAGGATCAATAAAGTATGACTATGACTATGACTAAATTGCTAGCACGAGAGGACATAGTTTTAATCTGTTTGAACGTCAGTACAGAGGAGATGTCAGGTGTAAGTTGTTTTTTTTTAAACGCAGAGAATAGCGAGTGCGTGGAATGGGCTGCCTGCAGCGGTGGTGGAGGCTGAAACGACAGGGACTTTTAAGAGACTCCTGGATGGCTACATGGATCTTAGAAAAATAGAGTGCTATGGGTAAGCCGAAGTAGTTCTGTTACGTCATCAGCAACAATTAATGTAGAATTCAGTCAGGTTTTATAAACAAACAATCATATTTATTAAACTCTGCTCAACAATAGCGAAAAGTATTCAAACGACTAACCTAACCGGAAGTTAACTGCTACATGGCAACTCTGGAACAGTTCTTAAAATGGTAAATTCGAACAGTCTTAAAGTGGTAAATTCAAACACAGTCTTAAAATTGTAAATTCTGAAATCCAAGTGATTTACACAGTCAGTAAGGAGAGACTTCTCTGGAAACGAATTTCTTCGAGGACGTGACGTTACTGTTGATTCTGTCCAAAGGATTCACGACGAAGGAAATAAAATGGCTTAAAGTAATTGACCTTTTCCTGGCAAATGAACACTACACAAAACTTCCTGATCTTACAGGGTTATCCCAGATACAGGTCACTATTTCTGAACGAAGATTCAATAAGGTCGATCCTGTATTAAACCACCGAACGACAGCAACTTTACTCAATCATTGAGGTTTTCGTACTTTAGTAAGGTCTTCACTCTCCAATGCTAGACTTACAATAGAAAGTAAAACTCCACCTTAAAACGAAACTGCGCCATGAGACAAATACGTAGCATAATGGAATAACTGACAAATTAAACAACAAATCAAACTGCGGAGCAACAGAGGTCTCCCTTTTATATACCAGTTGGGAACATGTCATCACGTGACCTCACACTGGCAGGAAAATTATATCACCCCACCATCACCAGACTATTACATCGTGCTCACAAGATACTCAGTTACATCACAGTCATAGGACAATCACTAGATACACATGATGTATGTAACAGTTCTAAGGTAAGGATATCTTCAGCATAGCTTTTTGGACCGAAAGGCCTGTACTGTGTTGTAGGTTTACTATGTTTCTAACATTATCAATGTTTTCGGTGAAATTCTTAACTCTGCACAAAATTACATAGTATAGACCGTAAATGATCGTAAATCCAACAAATTTCGCTCTAAAATAATCTGAGTCAATTTTGAAGAAATTGCAATGATACACTACTCAGTTGCTTTTACTATTTTCCATAACATGCCTACATTCTTGTTCCTCTTTCAGCCCATGGCATTTCCAAAACTTTTGGAAATTGAAGCACAGCTAATACAAAGTTCTCCTTTATCATCTCTGGGTTAATTCGTCAGAGATGCCCAGTGAGAAGGCATTGACAGTGTCTGTGAATAGCAGTCCAATTATGGGGGTACAGGTGTCTGTCTTTGAAGTGACTGTGTTGTACAAGTGTTTAATGTTGAATTACTGTGCTGGGTATGTGCAGGTCAATGTGCTCACTTCACAGTGCTCTGAGTATTATAGGCCTGTGTCCTGGTAATGAAGGTCTAGATATTGTAAAGTTCACTGTCCCTGTATTCAACTACTGCCTTTCTTGAGCAGTCACATATGCAGGACATGCAGGAGTTAGACTCTCCCCTTGTAGTACAGGCCAGATATTGTTAAGTTTTGTCACTATACAGTACGCTGCCAGCAGTTTAAACATTATATTTAACTGCATGTGGTCTGTGTATCCCAAAGGACCAAATAACCCAAATGATTTGCCCATCTAAATGGTTTTAGAGTCCCAACAGTACCTTCTCATTAGTATCAACACGCCAGAGAATATCACCATGCCCCCTTTCTGATCACGCTGTCCTCCATGTCCTCCTCTATAGTGAAAGCTATTGAATGCAAAATATTCATTTTCTACCTCGCATGCTAACTCTTGCCTCCAGGCAGAAACTCAGTGTATTCATTTTCTGGTTACTGTTTGTGCTCCTGATTCTCAATGTGACTTGTTTCGTGTTTCTGGTATAATCCTCTAAGACACTATCTATTTTCATCTTCCACAACCTTACACATGACTGCTCTTGCATTTATAAAATAATACAATATTTCTCATCACATCAAGCTCTTGAACGACCCTGCCGTTCTCTAACTTCCTCACAGGAACCGTGAACACCTGACTTCTGACCGGCTAGACGGTAAGTGACGCTCGCATGTCCGACATCCCTTAAAACCAGCTCTGTCCAGTAACATCAGCTCCCAGACTACTCTCTATGATTCCTGATCAATTCTTCTGCAATTTGTCTTCCACAAGCTTACATTCATGCACCTGCAGGTCCATTTTTATCCTTATCAATAACCATCTGAAAACTTTCTGCATTATCATCTATAATTATTTTCCCAATCATCTTGCTAGGCTCATTTCCCAATAATTTGCCAAATATGTCCCTCACTCTGGCGGACCATCAATACACTATTTCTGGAAACCTTTCGGAATACACCACACAAATAATGTCCCATCCAGGCCTCTGGTGGTAAGGAAGCCCCAGTCATTCTGAGAAGATTATTCACCCACGAGATCTATCCTATTGTTTTTACATTAGTCCATAATCTGCTAACAAATCTTTTCCTCTCAGTTGCTGGCTATTGGGAGGCCTACAGTATAACCCCATCACAGTGTTTGCACCTTTCTTATTCCTGAGTTCCACTCTGATTGTCTTATGGGATATTCCTCTGTGATGACCTCAAACTTGTGACATTCTGCCTGATCAGCATAACAGCCCTCCAACCTCTTTTAGCACCCTGTGACACTGTGTCATTGCTAAACCAGGCTCTAAGTACACCTGCTTTCACTGTTCTACACTCTGCAGTGAAATAAACTCACTACTGCCCTTCGGTGCCAGCTCTACCTTCCTCTCAATGCTACTTACTGACCTGTAGCTCTGGATCACAACAACCCCTCCACATGCCCCATGATAAAAATCATCAGGGTGGTTCCAGCAAGATTCTCTGAGTGAATATTAGTTTCCCTGCACTGTAACCCATCCTCCTTACACCAGCCCCACTTATTCTGCAAAGGAGCCCAATGTTCCATATTCCTGATGCATCTTCGCCCCCCACCTCCACTCCCGCACCAGATTGTTAGCCACTCATTTAGGTGTACCAAATTACGATGTCTTACCTCGCAAGCATGTGGCAATGGAAGAAATCCTGAAATCACCACTCCGGCTTTCCTACTTCTTAACTCCCTAAATACTCTTTGCCGGACCTTTTTTCTCTGTTGTTAGCTCTAATAAGGACAACCATTTCTGGCTGATAACCCTGCCCTTTCAGAATGGCATGTCCCGTCTCAGAGACATCCTTGTCTCTGGTATGATCCAGGTAACGCACTTCCTGCAATCTCACTCATTTCCACAGATACTCCCATTTATGACCACACTCACCACACCCCAGCTAAAGTGAGTGTTGCACACATCAAAGTTGCTGGTGAATGGAGCAGGCCAGGCAGCATCTCTAGGAGAAGGTACAGTCGATGTTTCAGGCCGAAACCCATAGAAAACCATAGAAACCGTAGAAAAACTACAGCTTAGAAACAGGCCTTTTGGCCTTTCTTTGCTGTGCTGAACCATTTTCTGCCTAGTCCCACTGACCTGCACATGGACCATATCCCTCCATACACCTCCTATCCATGTATCAATCCAATTTATTCTTAAATGTTAAAAGAACCCGCTTTTAGCACCTCGTCTGGCAGCTCATTCCATACTCCCACCACTCTGTGTGAAGCCCCCCCCCCCAACGTTCCGTTTAAATTTTTCTCCCCTCACCCTTAACCCGTCTCCTCTGTTTTTTTTTTCTCCCCTTGCCTCAGTGGAAAGAGCCTGCTTGAATTCACTCTATCTATACCCATCATAATTTTATATACCTCTATCAAATCTCCCCTCATTCTTCTATGCTCCAGGGAATAAAGTCCTAACCTATTCAACCTTTCTCTGTAACTGAGTTTCTCAAGTCCCAGCAACACCCTTGTAACCTTCTCTGCACTCTTTCAACCTTATTTATATCCTTCATGTAATTTGGTGACCAAAACTGAACACAATACTCCAGATTCGGCCTCACCAATGCCTTATACAACCTCATCATAACATTCCAGCTCTTATACTCAATACTTCGATTAATAAAGGCCAATGTACCAAAAGCTCTCTTTACGACCCTATCTACCTGTGACACCACTTTTAGGGAATTTTGTATCTGTATTCCCAGATCCCTCTGTTCTACTGCACTCCTCAGTGCCTTACCATTAACCTGTATGTTCTACCTTGGTTTGTCCTTCCAACGTGCAATACCTCACACTTGTCTGTATTAAACTCCATCTGCCATTTTTCAGCCCATTTTTTCCAGCTGGTCCAAGTCCTTCTGCAGGCTCTGAAAACCTTCCTCACTGTCTACTACTCCTGCAATCTTTGTATCATCAGCAAACTTGCTGATCCAATTTACCACATTATCATCCAGATCATTGATATAGTTGACAAATAACAATGGACACAGCACTGATCCCTGTGGCACACCACTATTCACAGGCCTCCACTCAGAGAAGCAATTCTCTACTACCACTCTTTGGCTTCTTCCATTGAGCCAATGTCTAATCCAATTTCCCACCTCTCCATGTATACATAGCGACGGAATTTTCCTAACTAACCTCCCATGCGGGACCTTGTCAAAAGCCTTCCTGAAGTCCATGTAGACAATATACACTGCCTTCCCTTCATCCACTTTCCTGGTAATCTTCTCGAAAAACTCAAATAAATTGGTCAAACATGACCTACCACGCACAAAGCCACGTTGACTCTCCCTAATAAGTCCCTGTCTATCCAAATACTTGTAGATTCTGTCTCTTAGTACTCCCTCCAATAACTTACCTACTACCGACGTTAAACTTACCGGCCTATAATTTCTCGGATTACTTTTCGATCCTTTTTTAAACAACGGAACAAAATGAGCCACTCTCCAATCCTCCGGCACCTCACCTGTAGACAGCAACATTTAAATATTTCTGCCGGACTTCCAGGTCAGCAAGGGAATGGCGGCATGAGGAAAAGGTCTCTCGACAAAAAAGAAGGTAAACTGCTCCAAAATCGAATTTAGACAAATACTTAATATTGCATAACTATATTAATAAAAGGGGCAAGGATGATGTCTAAGAACAAGATTAAAAAGTCCTCTCCGAAAGCTGATAAACATAAAGAGACGCAGCAAGGCGACGGGCCTAGCTCCCCCACGGCAAGCCAGGACTGAGATAATGAGGGGGAATCGGTGACTCTGTCTTTGATTCTCGGAGAGATTCGTGAGTTCCGACAAGATAACAGCAAACAGCTGAAAGATATTAAAGGAGAAATAGTAAAAACTAACTCGCGGATAGATGAAGCCGAAGCAAGGATTGTTGGAATTGAAGAGAAGCTAGAAAACGCAGAGGAGGTGATAGCAGAAATGCTGAAGCTACAAGACCAGCTCCAGTAGAAACTAATAGATCAAGAAGACCGCTCGAGAAGGGAAAATGTGAGGATCTACGGAGTTCCCGAAGGAACTGAAGGTAAACCCGCATTGATGACTCTCTTCGTGGAGAAGTTGCTTGGAAAGAACCTTCATATACCGGACTCAAAAGACCTACAGATAGAATGGGCTCACCGCGCGTTTGCACCACAGCCTCCAGCAGGTGCCCAGCCCAGATCGATTCTGGTCAGATTTCTCAGTTACAGAACGAAGGAAGAGGTGCTTAAAAGGGCATGGCAAAAGATAGGTTTCATGTGGAACAACTGTAATATCAGTTTAGACCACGACTACACACCGGGGATTCCTGCCAGACGGAAGTAATATACGGAAACACGGAGAGTCCTGAAGGAAAACAACATCAGATTCCAGACCCTGTACACAGCTCGGCTGAGAGTCTTTTACAACGAAGGGACAGAAACTTGCACTGCGGTGGAGGAGGCAACGTTGGACCTGGCGGACCGGGGACTACCTATTAAAGTTATCACCCAACCGGAGTCGCTACTGGAGAGGATTCGGCAGAAGTCGTGGCAGTTAGTGCGGCGAGGACGCTCCACACGAACCAGAGTGTCAAACTACAAGGAAAAGCTGCAAATATTCAGACGCGAATATACAGAGAACACAGATTAATTAAGAGAAATGACTGAAAAGAGTAAATCGGACTTAAAGGTAAAATGAAAACTGGTAACTGAAAATAAACTAGGCGGAATAACTTGAATGATAGCAATTTGGTCGAGACATAAATAGGAGAAAATTCTCTATGATTATTCAAACTGCTGAGGGCCCTCTAACACAGGGTGAAGATAAAGGTTATCCCTCTGAACTGATGCGGGTCGGTGCTCAGGCCTCACTGTGGGAAGTCGGGAAAAATGTTCAAATGTTACACGTTCAAAAATGTCTAGGGTGTGGTTATATGTCTTGGTTTACTGTTGAGAAGGGATTGCTTACTGTTTGGTTAGAAAAGGAGAGTGTTTTTTTTCTATTAGAGAAAAATGCAAACTGAATTGGTAAAAATAATTTCCTATAATGTTAATGGGGTTTTGAATCCAATTAAAAGAAATAAGATTATGTCTAAATTGAAATAAGAGAGGGCACAAATCGCTTTCCTCCAGGAAACACATATGAGCCAACCTGAACATGGAAAGTTAAAAAGAATGGGCTTTAAGCATGTATTTTATTCATCATATAAATTGAGTCACAAAAGAGGGGTAGCTACTTTAATATCAAGTACTCTTAATTATGAACGTATTTCAGAGACTAAAGACAAAGAAGGACGGTTCGTAAAAATCACAGGAAGAATAGAAGGTACAGAAATAACATTGCTGAATGTTTATGCTCCTCCAGGTTGTGAATGGTCATTTTATAGACACATTTTTGACCTAATGGTCAGTTCTCAAGGGGTAGTAATTTGTCGAGGGGATTTTAATATTAGATTAAATCCTATATTAGATTCTTCAAGAATAGTTACTCAGAATGAACCTCTGACTCGGAAAGTGAATTCATTGTTGGAGGAGTTGGGAATTATAGATGTCTGGAGGGAATTACACCCTACTAGTAAACATTATACATATTACTCTTTCCCTCATTCAGCCTATTCAAGGATAGACTATTTCTTTATCTTTAATACAGATAGACTCAGCATAAAAAAAAACTGTAATATTGCAACAATAGATCTGTTGGATCATAGCCCAGTCTCTATGTCTCTAATCCTGGAAAGGAAAATGAGGAAAACACCATGGAGGCTAAACTCACATATACTCAATAACCCGAAAGTAATGGAGAGATTAAGGGGAGAAATCAAAGAATATCTAGACCTTAATGACACGGGAGAAACATCACCAGTGATCTTATGGGATACATTGAAAGCTGTACTGAGAGGGAAAATTATTTCCATTACCACTCACATGAAAAAAATCAATGCACAAAAATTAGCAGACCTTCAAGGAAAACCAAAACAACTTCAAGTTGTAGATAGCAACAAAAGTAATTCAAATCAAAAACAGGAAATTAGGAAATTGCAAAGTGAAATTGACGATATTTATACGTTTGAAACTCAAATAAATTTTATTTACCTGAGACAAAAGAATTATGAAGTAGGAGGTAAATCAGCTAGATTATTAGCATATAAATTACAAAAACAACAAGGAGACAATACAATTCATAAAATAAAGAATCCAAAGACAAAGCTTGTGGAGAGTACAATAGGGAAAATTCAAGAGAGTTTTGAAATATATTATCGAGAGCTGTACTCCCAACCCCGGGCCCCCAATGAGCCCTATATAGACAGTATATTGATTTTTTTTAGATCTACCTAAACTTACAGATTTACAAAATGAAAGTTTATTAGAACCAGTAACTGTCAAAGAACTGAACGTGGCCATCTCTATGTTAAAGGCTGGAAAGTCCCCGGGTTCTGATGGGTTTACCTCAGAGTGGTACAAGTCCCTGAAGACACAGTTAGCCCCATTACTACTTAACACCTTTAATTGGATCTTGCAGAGAGGAGAAACTCCACTTTCCTGGAGAGAAGCGATTATTTCAGTTATTCCTAAAGAGGGTAAAGATAAACTAGAATGTGGCAATTATCGGCCAATTAGTGTTCTTAATTTAGATTACAAACTATTTACATCTATATTAGCGCGCAGATTGGAAAAGCTTTTACCTGGCCTAATCCACTTAGACCAGACTGGATTTATTCAACAAAGACAAACACAGGACAACATAAGGAGAACTCTGTACATATTAGAACAGGTTAATAAGAACGAGACAGAGACAATGCTAGTAGGATTGGACGCTGAGAAAGCTTTTGATTCGGTTAGTTGGGCATTCCTATACAGTGTGTTAGGAAGATTCGGCTTTCAAGAAAAGTTTATTAAAGTAATTCAGACTCTATATGACAGCCCTACAGCCCGAATTAAGATAAATGGGGACCTCTCTGACTCCTTCATCTTAGAGAGAGGCACTAGACAGGGATGCCCAATTTCTCCTCTCCTTTTTGCGCTATATATTGAACCGCTTGCCCAACTAATAAGACAGAGCAAAATCGTAAACGGTATCAAGGTGGCAGGGATTGAACAGAAAGTGGCGTTATTCGCAGATGATGTTTTGGTCTATCTGAGTGAACCAGAAAAATCATTTATAGGATTGTTTACACTGTTGTATGACTTTGGGAAAATATCAGGTTATAAAATAAATGTAAAGAAAACGCGGGTTATGTCCCTAAATTATACACCATCCAAAAAAATTGCAGGATACATACGATCTTAAGTGGGAAGCTAAATCATTAAAATATTTAGGAATAACCCTGCCGAAGGATCTTTCAACACTGTCACAGGTAAATTATGGGCCATTAATCTCGGAGATAAAAGCAGATATGCATAGATGGAATCTTATCCCCTTTTTACGTTTAAATTCAAGGATAAATACTATAAAAATGAATATTCTTCCTCGGTTATTGTATCTTTTCCGTACTTTACCGGTGGAGGTGGATGATAATCGATTCAGGGAATGGGACAAATGGATTTCCCGCTTCATTTGGCAAGGAAAGAAACCTAGAATTCGATATAACACCTTACAGTTAGGGAAGGAAGGAGGAGGTATGGTTCTTCCTTGCCTGAGAAATTATTTTTATGCCTCACAGATAATCTCTCTGTTATATTGGTGTAATAGGGAATATAAGGCTAGATGGAAGGAAATAGAATTTGGATTAGTTGACAGTTTTCCTCTACAGGCCTCAATAGCTGACAAAGGATTGATGGCCCAGTTGGAAAAATTTAAAAACAGTTGGATAAATCTTACTTTAAAAGTATGGCAGAAGGTGGTTAATTCATGTGGAATTAATAACATGTTAAAACTCTTTAGATGGTGTGCATATGATACCGAATTCCTTCCCAACAGAGGAGATAAAAGATTTGAGCTATGGATAAAGAAAGGTCTTACAACCTACCTCTCATTTATAGATAAAAGAGTATTACAAAGTTTCCAAATCCTGCAGGACAAACATGGCCTAGAACATGATGACTTTTTTAGGTACCTTCAATACGAAACTATGTTAACCAGAGTTGTAGATATACAGACCTATCAACAGTAGAATTAGAATTTTTCAAGATTCTGAATTTGGCTTGCAGTTCAATACCTAGTAAATCAGTTTCTCGATTATATAATGCACTCTCCCATGCTAAAAATGTAAATACACTGTATATTAAAGAGAAGTGGGAGAAAGAAGCGGGGTTGATACTTTCAGAGGAGCTTGGGGGAAAATCTGCAGCTTTCAATGGTCCTCGACTAATTCTTTGACTTGGAGAGAACATTGTTGGAAAAACATTATAAGATACTTCAAGACCCCATATCAGGAAAAATATAAAGATACAAATGTGATGTGTTGGAGAAGGTGCGGCTCCAAGGAGGCAAATCATTTTCATATTTTCTGGGATTGCCCTAAATTAAGTCTATTTTGGGAAGGTATTCATAGAACATTAGTTAAGGTACTTAGGTCCCAGATACCTCTGAACTTTGAGACGCTCTATTTGGGGCATGTATTGTTTCTTGAACAGAAGGAAGATATAAAGTTGCTGCAGGCCCTCTTAGCGGCAAGTAAGAAATCAATCACTAGAAAATGGCTAAATCCAATACCACCTACATTAGAAGATTGGCACGAAATTATCTTGGAAATATTTAAAATGGAAAAGTTGACTTACTCCCTGAGAATTCAAAAAGAAAATTTTTATCAAATCTGGAATAAATGGATTGAATATATAACCCCAATGCGAGCAGACTTAGGTGACTCTCCTAATGATTTATACTGCTCTTCTCATCAACACAGTAATATTGCTAATGTAAGCACCCCTAGTCTAAATGTCTTTTTTTTTTTGTTTTCTTTTGGAAAATAGAGAATTAACACAAGTAAAGGGAAAGATTTGGGAAAGGGATAAAAAATGAAAAAATTAAGTAAATAAGTACATAGGGATTGGATAATTATGTCTGCGGGCAGGAGCAAGCATGAACAAATTAGGATATAAACACCTACAATGGTTGTTACATAGGCTTATATGCAACATTTTGGACCAGTGGAAATGGTCCAGAAGGGTTATATGGAAACTATTATTACCACTTTTCTTAACAACTAATACCATTACTTAGCCTAATAGGTTAGATTTACCACAGTACATAATTATCTATTTAAGTGTTCATTTTTCTTTTATATCATCTCAATGTGTACTTAAGAATGTATAAATAATTGTAGTTTTATACATATAAAAAATGGAAAAGGTTATATGTGTGAAAAAAGTACATGATATTTGTGAATTCCTTATCCAAATAAAAATAAAATTTAAAATAAAAATCTGCCAGGGCTCCTGCAATTTCAACACTAGTCTCCTTCAAGGTCCGAGGGAACATCCTTTCAGGTCCCGGGGATTTATCCACTTTAATTTTCCTCAAGGCAGCAAGCACCTCCTCCTTTTCAATCTGTACAGTTTCCATGATCTCACTACTTGTTTCCCTTAATTCCATAGACTTCATGCCAGTTTCCTTAGTAAATAGAGACGCAAAAAAACTATTTAAGATCTCCCCCATTTCCTTCGGTTCCGCACATAGCCAACCACTCTGATCTTCAACAGGACCAATTTTATCCCTTGCAATCCTTTTGCTCTTAATATACCTGTTAAAAGCTCTTTGGATTATCCTTCACTTTGACTGCCAAGGCAACCTCATGTCTTCTTTTAGCCCTCCTGATTTCTTTCTTAAGTATTTTCTTGCACTTCTTATATTCCTTAAGCACCTTATTTACTCTCTGTTTCCTATACATGTCATACAATTCCCTCTTCTTCTTTATCAGAGTTGCAATATTCCTTGAGAACCAAGGTTCCTTATTTCTATTCACTTTGCCTTTAACCCTGAAAGGAACGTACAAACTCTGCACTCTCAAAATTTCTCCTTTGAAGGCTTCCCACCTACCGATCACATCTTTGCCAGAGAACAACCTGTCCCAATCCACACTTTTCAGATCCTTTCTCATTTCTTCAAATTTGGCCTTCTTCCAGTTCAAAACCTCAACTCTAGGACCAGATCTATCCTTGTCCACGATCAAGTTGAAACTAATGGTGTTATGATCACTGGAACCAAAGTACTCCCCTACACAGACTTCCGTCACTTGTCCAAACTCGTTTCCTGACAGGAGATCCAATATTCCATCCCTTCTAGTTCGTCCCTCTATATATTGATTTAGCAAACTTTCCTGAACACATTTTACAAACCCTAAACCATCTAGACCCCTAACAGTATGGGAGTCCCAATCAATATATGGAAAATTAAAATCCCCTACCACCACAACTTTATGTTTTCTGCAGTTGCCGGCTATCTCTTTGCAGATTTGCTCTTCAAATTCTCTTTGACTATTGGGTGGTCTGTAATACAATCCCACAAATGTGGCAATACCTTTCCTGTTTCTCAGCTCCACCCTTAAGGACTCAGTAGACAAGCCCTCTTATCTGTCCTGCCTGAGCACTGCTGTAATATTTTCCCTAGCAAGCAATGCTACTCCCCTACTTTTCATCCCCCGGCCTTGATCACATCTGAAACATTGGAACCCTGGAATATTAAGCTGCCAGTCCTGCCCCTCCTGTAGCCAGGTTTCACTAATTGCTATAACGACATAATTCCACGTGTCAATCCACGCCCTCAACTCATCCGCCTTCCCCGCAATACTCCTAGCATTGAAATATATACAACTCAGAAGATTTTTACCACCACTCACAACCTTTCTATTAGCGGATTTGCTTGAACTTTTAACATCATTTATTTTCACCCCAGCCACACTGTCAGCTCTGGCAATCTGGTTCCCATCCGCCTGGATATCTAGTTCAAAGACTCCCCAATAGCACTAACAAACCTCCCTGAAAGGATATTGGTCCCCCTGTAGTTCAAGTGTAACCCGTCTCTCTTGTACAGGTCCTACCTGACCCAGAAGAGGTCCCAATGATCCTGAAATCTGAAACCCTGCCCCCTACACCAGTTCCTCAGCCACTTGTTCATCCTCCAGAGCATCCTATTTTTACACTCACTGGCATGTAGCATAGGTAGCAATCTTGAGATTACCACCCTCGAAGTCCTGCTTTTCAACTTCCTACCAAGCTCTCTATACTCACTCACCAGGACCTCCTCACTCTTCTTTGCTATGTCATTGGTACCGATGTGCACCACGACATCTGGCTGATCACCCGCCTACTTCAGAATGTCATGCAAGCGATCAGAGCCATCCTTGACCCTGGCACCCCAGAGGCAACAAACCATCCTGGATTCTCTGTCACGACCGCAGAACCTCCTATCTGTACCTCTATCTATCGAGTCCCCTATCACTAGCGCTCTCCTCTTTTTCCACCCTCCCTTCTGCACTGCAGAACCAGACTCAGTGCCAGATATATGGCTGCTGCAGCTTGTCCCACGTAAGACATCCCCCCAACAGTATCCAATGCGGTATACTTGCTGTTTAGGGGAATAGCCACAGGGGAACCCTGCTCTGCCTGCTCTGCCTCTTCCCTTACCTGAAAGTGACCCAATTTCCTGTGCTCTGCTCCTTTGGCGTAACTACCTGCCTGCAGCTACTATCTATAATCTTCTCATTCTCCCAAATGATCCGCAGGTCATCCAGCTCCTGCTCCAGTTCCCTAACGCGGTTTGTTAGGAGCTGCAGCTGGATGCACTTCTTGCAGGTGTCGTCAGGGACAGCGGAGGGCTCCCTGACTTCCCACATCGTGCAAGTGGAGCATTCCAACATCCTGCCTGGCATTCTCTCTACTCTAAACAATCTGAACAAACAACTTACCGGAACCTACCCTGGCCTCTGCCTGTTGAGCCAAAACCGTCTCACTCTGACTCAGTCCACTCCGACGATGTCGCTGTATATGGTGGTCTGCTTTTAAACCTTGGCGCGCTACGTCACGCACCTGCGCAGTTCAGACCCTTCTCCCCGAGCAGAGATTTTTTTTAATGACTTTTCTACACGATTTCTTCACTCCCTTCTTCTCAGCTGCTTGCTTCGACTGGACTAACTGAAGGAAGAGCTATTAAGAGATTTGAAAGTGGAGCGGGAGGGGGTGATCCAAAATGATAGGAGAAGACAGGAGGGGGAGGGATGGAGCCAAGAGCTGGACAGGTGATTGGCAAAAGGGATATGAGAGGATCATGGGACAGGAGGCCCAGCGGGAAAGAAAAGGGGGAAGGTGGGAACCCAGAGGATGCGCAAGGGATATAGTCACAGGGACAGAGGGAGAAAAAGGAGAGTGAGAGAAAGAATGTGCAAATATAAATAACGGATGGGGTACGAGGGTGAGGTGGGGCATGAACTGAGTTAGGGAAGTCAATGTTCATGCCATCAGGTTGGAGGCTACCCAGACGGAATATGAGGTGTTTTTCCTCCAACCTGAGTGTGTCTTCATCTTTACAGTAGAGGAGGCCGTGGATAGACATGTCAGAATTTGAATGGGATGTGGAATTAAAATATGTGGCCACTGGGAGATCCTGCTTTCTCTGGCGGACAGAGCGTAGGTGTTCAGTACAAAGATTTTCCAGTCTGCGTCGGGTCTCGCCAATATATAGAAGGCCACATCGGGAGCACCGGACGCGGTATATCACCCCAGCCGACTCACAGGTGAGGTGTCGCCGCACTGGGAAGAGTGAAAGTGAGTGGAAGGTGAAGTGAGTCCTGCATCTCATTTATAGCATTCGAGCTCTGTATATTCACGTGTCCTCAAATAGCCTCTTTGCAATGAATATTGTTTTAAATTTCATTCACAGTTTGCATTTTAATTCATTTATGGGTATTGACTTACGCATTCTCAAACAAAGGAGCCTGCACACGTGTTGAAACAAAGTTGCTGGTGAACGCAGCAGCCAAGGCAGTATCTCTAGGAAGAGGGAAATCGACTTTGTTGGAACTTGTAGGGTTTTAATACAGAAAGAAAAACAAATTTCTACAGTCGTAACAGTACATAATTCAAAAAAAAATTTCCTCTGAACAAGCCAATCTCAGTGATGGAGGGGAAACACAGATTCGACAATATCATGCAGCCTCTTTTCTCTATCTCTTTGTCGGTCTCTATCTCTATCTCTCTATATCTCCCTGTCTCGCTCACAATATCCAAATGGTTCACTCTCTCTCTCTCTTATTCTGTCTTTCACTGTCGCTCCCACACGCCCTCTCTCTCGCGCTCACCGTCGCGTCATCTGCCTCGCGCCCTGTCCCTAGCGTGCTGTCGCTCACGTGCTGTCCCTCGCGCCCTCTGCCTCCCGCCAACTTCCACGCGCCATCCTTCTCGCCATGTCCGAGACGCTGTCTCCTTCGCGCCTTCGAGCCTGGTGCTCACTCCGTCAGGATGTTTTATTCGCTTCTCTTTCTCTCTCTCTCTCTCTCTCTCTCTCTCTCTGTCTCTCTCTCTCTCTCTCCCCCTCTCTCTCTCTCTCTCTCTCTCCCTCTCACACACACCCACACACACACTCTGTCTCCACTCGCGATGTCTTCTGCCGCTCACCCTCGCTCGCTTCCTCTCCCTCTCGCCCTTTCCCTCGTGTGCTCTCCCTCGCGCTCTCTTTCTCGCGATGTCTCATTCTCTCTCTCTTTCGCGCCCGCAGCCATCGCACTCCCCTGCTCGGGCTCACTTTCTCTATCTCTATATCTCTTATGGAGCTACAAGTGAACGTATCGGTACTTTTTCTTCAATTGTAAAAAAGTTAAAATTCTTATCACCGCTACTTTTGATACTAGTGATCGATCCATTGGCTGAGGCTATTCGGCGAGACCCCAAAATATCTGCTCCAGACATCGGACTAAAGTTACATGAAATTACATTGTATGCTGATGATGTTCTAATTTTCTTATCAAACCCTGCTGTTTCAGTGCACCACCTTATACAGTGCGTCAACTCATTTAGCGCCTTTTCAGGTTATAAAATCAACTGTATTAAACCAGAGCCTATGCCTCCGGGGAATCTGCAGCAGGTACCTGACACGCAGGGCTCTCCTTTTAGATGTTTGCGGACAAGTTTTGTTTTCTTAGACATATTTATCATACCTAGGTTTGATCAATTGTCCAAAGCTAGCTTTGCACAGACATTTGACAATATCCAACAGGATCTTGAGCGACAGAGGACTCTTCCCAAGTCTTGGCTTGGCCGAATATCCTTGCTCAAAATTAACATTCTCCCTCGTCTGCTCTGCCCAATACGAATGATTCCAGATATTTTTACCCAACAAATACTGAAACAAATATATGGCTTTTTTTCTTTATTTCATGTGGAACAAACAAATACCCTGTATTAAAATGGCTAAGATGCAGCTTCCCAGTTGTCTAGGGGTTCTGGATTTTCCAGAATCAAAATACATCAATTTTTATCTTATCTGGTTTCTTATGTACTACTACG
Organism: Mobula birostris; assembly: GCF_030028105.1. NCBI lineage: Eukaryota > Metazoa > Chordata > Chondrichthyes > Myliobatiformes > Myliobatidae > Mobula > Mobula birostris. Next base: position 21,432,877 of record NC_092397.1, read on the forward strand.
GTTCATTTATTTTTTCTGTGGACTGTCATTTTAAAACACAGAGAGAATGAGACTGACGTTTGGATTTCTACTGACTACAAAGTTACTTGGTTACTATGGTGAGAGCGGTGGCGTTGTTTGATGGACAATGAATGTCTGTACAGGTTCGCGGCTTGTTTTGAATAAGCAAGGTCAGATGATCCTTTTAGACATACACACCGAGACAGATGCTCAGAGTTGAGATGGTTTTGGTCAATGAAAGACAGCAGTGAGTCGGTCGCTGGTTTAAACTTCCAGGAGCCCAAAAGGGGTGAGTTGAGATCGACCCAGAGTATTGATAAACGGCTGTCACATAGTACTGCAACTAGAAGAAGTTTCCAGAGAAAGAGGAAGGGAGAGAACGGTTTGAAACAGAAGAAACTTATTGATTAGAGATCACTTGGACTCTCCCCAAGTAGCCCGTAAGGGTGAGCTAGATTCCATTCGAATACGAAAGTGTCGTTGTCACATAGTTAATCCCCAGGAGTCGGTTCTCTCGTGAGCGGAAACGTTTGTGAATAACACTTGTTTTTACCCTTTGACTGGCTGTGGTAGTTCACTGAGAAAGGTACCCTGTGGCAAATCACTGTTGGAGTTATTTCGCGCGTCATGGAACTGGAACTGGATACGTGACTATTACGTTGTGTGTTTGCGGTAATCGTGTGGAATCTACCAGTCTGTCTACCCTTGCCTGGGTGGTGATTCCCTTGAAGAGGGTTCCGTTTGTTATAAGCTTCTGTTGGTGATAATCCGTACGTGGGTTAGGTTTGAGTATCCTGTGGCCACCATTTTAGGATGTCCCGTAGCTGAATTCGGGTGTGGTTCCACTGGTGTTGAAAGGATATTCGTTGAAGATCACTGTCAGTGATACTTCGTGTGTGGATTGGAACAACATCGGAGATAAATCCTACTGCTATTCTTATTGTATTGCTGTCGTGGAATCTGTGGAATATCGACGTAATTGCCTTCTCACAACAGTCGCCTTTCGATTACAAATATCTGCCTCATAACAACAATAACAAGTCTGTGCATTTGAAATGAACTGAACTTTCTTATGTACCATCTAACCCTAACTCTTGCCACCTGAGCCTGAATAAGTTTGGGAACTTTATCTATACACCTATATATGCATAACACTGCTGTCATTTGATCACCTGGTTAAGTTACGATGTTTAGTAGTTACTAATAAAGATGGTGGATTTTAATATCATTAACGGACTCCAGGTGTGTTCTATTGCTGCTGATACTTTTTTAGTGTTGCGTGCATGTAACCGATACCTTCCCCAGGGTTGCGTATACATAACAGATTGACTAGGTTTGCAGGGACCTCTCTTCAAACATTGAAGATTCACAAGCAAAATGCCCTCTTATCAAATTGTTTTTTCTCAATAAGATGAAATTGGTCAAGGAGTATTGTCGCAATCCAATAAAAATGAATACAGTCTGGGACTGGAGGGCGATGCACAAATTGAAGGCAGCACATCGAAAATATCACACTTCACTTCAAAAACCGGCAGTCCAGATTTTCAGCCCTATATAATGGTTTCTGGATTTAAATTTTGGATTTCTAAGGGTATTTTCCATGTAGGAGATTTGTTTGATGAAGGAACGATGATGTCTTTTAGTCAAATAGTACAGAAATTTAACATACACAACAAAGACCTTTTTCCTATTATTTCATTTAAGAGATTATATACAGAAGTAAACATAATTTTAACTGATTTCGATAGTTCTAACATAGAAGAGCGGGTGTTTTCTTCTAAGCGTGAAATCTCCATTAGTACTTTAAACAGCATCCTGAGGGAATGTTCTTGTGGAGAGGCTGAGCAGCTGGGAAGGGTCTTTGAGGAAGAGCTGGGAGTAGAAATTACAGCTGAAACATGGGAAGACATCTGTGATAATGCAAATAAAATTTCAGTTTGCAATTGAATTAAACCATTGCAACTCAGAATTCTACATTGAGTCCATCTGACACAAGATCGTCACTCGAAATTTAAGACGGGGGTTTCTACAATGTGTTCTAAATGTAAAGTAAATGCTAGAACTTTCTCCCACTGTCTTTGAACTTGTCCCAAACTGCAGGCATACTGCAGTGATATTTTGGGTGAAATAGAAAAGATTCTGAAGGTGCAGCTTGAACTGGACTCAGTGTCTTTTGTCTTAGGTTTACCCAGCAGAAAAAAAAATACACTTTTTTAAGACCCTTACTTTTTTGTGCGAGGAACAACTTTTTACTTTGTTGGATATCCTATAAGGCCCCTGGACTTTTTATTTTTGGTAAATTAATCATTGACTTTCTCCTTTGGACTTTTTGACATGTATGGTACACTCAAAACAAATAGTTATTTTATAAAACATGGCAACATTTTCTGCAGTATGTAGATGTAAACCTGTCTGCTATACTAGGAAGGGCTTTTGTATCGGATGTTGTGGTGATGTCTATATTTTGACGGAAGTCGTCTGATTGATGATATCTGTGAGGGGAAGAAATGTAAGTGTAAATGTATCTGGAAATTGAAAGTTTTGTTATGCTGAGCAAAAAAAAGCAGTTCAAATTCTCTGACTGGAAGATTGTTCAAGGTGGCCTTGAGAAAGAGAACCTACAGGTAAAGAAGGAGGGGAAAAAGAGGGTGAACGAAAGGACGGGTTACGACGTGAGCTGGTACAGATTAAAATATACTCCAAGCTCAGGCAGATCCCCCAGGTAGCAGGGGTAACAGGTTAGGCTCAAAGTTCAATTTAACATGGCGGGACGTGGAATGCAAAGGGGATTTCTCTGCGGTAGCGAGGACAGTGATGCCATCGGGATCAGCTGTGAACAGCTGTTTTGTAACTTGAAGGCAACACACACCAAATGGAAAAGAGTGAACTGTTGACAGGATTCTGATGAAGTTTCTCGACCCAAAACGTCGACAATTTACTATTTTCCATACATACTGCCAGACCTTCTGAATTCCTCCAGCATTTGGTGTGAGGAAAAGAGTAAACAGTCGATATTTTGGGCCGAAACTCTTCATGTGGATCTGATTCTGAGGTGTTGTTTTGTATTTCGAAGATCCATAGATTTTCTCGTGTTTGTTTTGTAACTCGGTTGCCCACATCGTTTCCATTTACCCACCTGGGGGGATATAATAGGGAGTATGAAGGCATTTGTATTGACACACCTTACAGTATTTATATCTAATGTTTAATGAGTTTGAAAATCCGATTCAGTGGGTATTTCAACGCATTCTTTAGTTCCTCTCGGAATTTGCTCTGAGTCAGGGTGTAAATACACGTGTTGGTGCAGGAACTGACAATCTGCAACGTTGCCGGTGTGTGTCGTGTGATGTAACGGGGATCCGTGACAGAATCAACAAAACTCTTTGAAATCCGTTGAGCGATATAAAATGCCACCAGTGTTCCCCACAACAATAGGAAAGTGCCGGTGATGCTGAAGAGCAAAACGATGGATTTGCGTCGGTTCTCCATCTCCAGGTCCTTGTCATTCTCTCCACTCTTTTGTCCCCGGAGCCCCTGCGGGCTCGACTGGCCGCTAGAATACAACTGACAGTCAGAATATTGAACAGTAAAATCAGAAAGAATGATATACAAGGGGTTAAATCCGGTGAAACATCTCAAATGCCAACCATGAGGGAGAGGTTTTGTAGCTTGGTGTAAAAACACATTCCCAGGAAACACTGTCAATTATGTCTTTAGACCCGTATACAAAGCCCCAGGAGACAGTCTCCAAACAGGCCAGCACACTCACTGTCCCGATAACCACAGCCGCCGTTCTCTCGGTGCAATATTTTGTTTTCAGCTTCTCACAGCAAATAGCCACAGATCGATGGACTGTGAAAGCGACAGTCAGCCAGACTGAGGTCGCAGTGCTCACAAAAAACAACCATAGATCGAATCTGCACACAGGAGTGATTCGCAGGAATGACTGAGGAAAATAAATCACAACAGTCCACTTCATCAGCGGATCGGAGATAACGACTAGGAAGTCGGGCGCTGCCATTCCCAGCAGGTAGCGAGTGACACATTTGGAGAGACCGCACTTTCCCCGGGATAGGATCACAATCGCCACCAAGTTCGCTGGAAGAGAGACAGGGATCAGCAAGTTGAGAAAATACTGAGCAGAAGCCGATGCAGCAGTTTGAGGGGATCCTGTAATATTTCCTCTTTATTGTTACATTTAGCGGTGGGAGGGTGGCGAGAGGGCGCAGAGACAGACAAAGACCTTACACATTAAAACAAAATCATTATGATCAGAATACGGATTCCTTACTGATGGCCGAAATGTGAAGTGGCAGTGGAAATCTAAAACTGGGTGACAACCTCCTGCGAGTCAGTACTGGGTGGAACATTTTCTAGCGGCGCCTTCTGCTAATCGTCTGGATGAGATGAATAAATCCGGACGCAAATGACGGGATTCTTCCATTAGACAATCATTAACTTCCATGACGATCCCTGTCAGCGACAGAACAGCCAAAAGATGGAACAAAAACAGGAAATGCTGGAAACGCTCATCCAGGCAAACAAGAATATATAGGAAAACAGTTAAAGTATCTCTCCTCAGAGAGACCCCTGACACGTGTGTTAACTGGTTTCTCTTTCCATACAAGCTGCTTGGGGCTTAATGTTTCCAGCATAACCCGAGTATGATTCCTATTCCAGCACTTGCCACCTCACGGACTTTACAGCAGAACATTTCCTGATTCCAACAGATATAGCGCAATCTGAGACAACCTGTCAAACAGACATGACGCCAACCACTGTATCCATCACAGGGAAGCGCGGGAGAGGAATTCAACGTCGAGCAGCAAACTCGGTGCCGTAGTCAGATGTTTGTAACAGTGTCAGATGTAGCTATAATATAAAACATTTCACAGTATTGATAACGATGAAGCACCACATCTTATTAATTGGCTTAGCAACGGCTTCTGTCTGCTTTGCCTCCAGTCATATTGCAGACATCCACTGGGGCTCCACAGGGGACTGTCTTGTCTCCATTTCTCTTCACCATTTACACCTCGGACTTCAACTACTGCACAGAGTCTTGTCATCTTCAGAAGTTTTCTGATCAGTCTGCCATAGTTGGATGCATCAGCAAGGGAGATGAGGCTGAGTACAGGGCAACGGTAGGAAACATGGTGTGAGCAGAATTATCTGCAGCTTAATGTGAAAAAGACTGAGGAGCTGGTGGTAGACTTGAGGAGAGCTAAGGTACCGGTGATCCCTGTTTCCATTCAGGGGGTCAGTATGGACATGGTGGAGGATTACAAATACCTGGGGATATGAATTGACAATAAACTGGACTGGTCAAAGAACACTGAGGCTGTCTACAAGAAGGGTCAGAGCTGTCTCTATTTCCTGAGGAGACTGAAGTCCTTTAACATCTGCCGGACAATGCTGAGGATATTCTACGAGTGTGTGGTTGCCAGTGCGATCATGTTTGGTGTTGTGTGCTGGGGCAGCAGGCTGAGGTTAGCAGACACCAACAGAATCAACAAACTCATTCGTAAGGCCAGTGTGTTGTGGGGATAGAACTGGACTCTCTGACGGTGGTGTCTGAAAAGAGGATGCTGTCTAAGTTGCATGCCATCATGGACAATGTCTCCCATCCACTACATAATGTACTGGGTGGGCACAGGAGTACATTCAACCAGAGACTCATTCCACCGAGATGCAACACAGAGCGTCATAGGAAGTCATTCCTGCCTGTGGCCATCAAACTTTACAACTCCTCCCTTGGAGGGTCAGACACCCTGAGCCAATAGGCTGGTCCTAGACTTATTTCCTGGCATAATTTGCATATTACTATTTAACTATTTATGGTTTTATTACTATTTAATTATTTATGGTGCAACTGTAACGAAAACCAATTTCTCCCGGGATCAATAAAATATGACTATGACTATGGCTATTATTAAAAAAAAACAGAACAGTTCCATCTTACAACACGGAACTCGTCACATTTGCTAAAGTGTCACTACCAGTCGATGCTTTATTGTTGTACCAAACTCTGAAAGCTGCTCACATAAAAATGCAGACAATCAATTGATGAATCACCCTTATAAACACAATATTTGCAAATGCAATGTGCCTCCAACAAGACCAAAAGCACAGAGACAGGAACATTCCATTCTTGATCACAAACCGCTGCCTGGCCCACTCAGACCCACAGAAACTGGTCGATTCGCTGAATTCCTGCAGATGTTTGTTTTTAGATCCAAATCCCAGCATCTATAGTCCCGGTGTTTCCACTCCATTCTTGAAATGCCGAATACCGGGACTGGAATGTGACAGTTTAAACCAGCGGCAGAATCAATCACAACATTGGAATTCAACTTCAACATCCGCCCACGACAGCTGACACTGCGGCTTACCGGGAATTCCAAAGTCTAAAATAAAAGGAAAGTAAACGTCTTCTATCCGCCTGTTGACCGGATACACCATTTCAGTGCGAATCTGTGATTTTTGTTGTTCCTGTATTAACACCTCCGGCAGACAGCTGATGCATTCGAAGTGGCCTTTATTTATGCAGAGGATCTGTCTCCAGAGATACGAATATACACCTCACTATCTTGATTAGTTATAGTTGCTTGAATAAACACTTCAATTCAATGCTATTGTCTCTAATGTAAATATTGGAGCGATTGGAAACAAATACATCAGCACTTTTTGGCATTACCTCAGCAGCGTCACTAGTGGAAATCAACCGATAGATTTAATTTCAAAACTGAGCTTCGTGACGGAGCAGCTACATTTGCAGATTTCATCTTTTTGTTGGCTAATTATTCATCTCTGAACGGAGACATGCGACACTGACCGATCCCTACCTCTGTCCCAGCAGTTTCCCATTTTGGACTGTCCTTCAGATTCTTCCTGGTGACACACACTCACTCACACACATAGACTGTCTGTCTGTCTGTCTGTCTCTCACTCTCTCTCTCTCACACTCACACACACACACACACACACACACACACACACACACGGAACAATTGTACAATTGTGTTTCTATGTTATAGTGACTGTCCTGTTGTGCATTCTATTTATTATTAATTACTATAAATTGCACATTGCACATTGAGACATAGACTTAACAAAGATTTTTACTCCTTATGTATATGAAGGATGTAATTGATAAAGTCAATACAATTCAAAACATACAAACACAAATTCGGACAAATATACAATAGAGAAACCGAGATCAGGATGGAACCGGTCAAATGAGCATGTTGCTGATGTACAAACAGGAGAAAATCTGCAGATGCTGGAAATCCAAGGCAACACAATGAACTCCGCTGATTCCTCCAGCATTTTGTGTGATGTAGCAGTCTTTAATGGGCATCTCAAATCTTGTCAAAGGACAAAAGAAATTGAGAAGGAATATTTCAGTCTGCAAAGGAAGAGGCAATCCGGCTACAGGAATAAATACAGTACTCAAAATAGGCAGATGAATGGATGCAGGAGATAAAACTGCGTAGATTGTATAAACACGGGAAAATCTGCAAATGCTTGAAATCCAATTTCTCGAAGTATTTCATCACTGGATATGTTCGTGCTACCAGGCGGAAGTCATTAAGGCAGATCACATTATTCTTCTTAGGCACTGGCATAGTTGTTGCCTTTTAGAAACAACTGGGAACTTCTGCCCGTAGCAATGGGAGGTTGAAAATGTCCTTGAATACTGCCACCAGGTGGTTGGCACAGGTTTTCAGAACATTTCCAGGCTCTCCATCGGGACCCTCCACCTTCAGCGGGCTCACCCTCTTTAAAAACAGCTTAACATCGGACTCAGAGACAGAGATCACTGGGTCATCAGGTGCAGCAGGCAACTTCACAGCTGTAGTTATATTCTCCTTTTCAATGCGGGCGAGTTCATCTGGTAGTGAAGCTCTTAGCTTTCACTTTGTATGAAGTAGTGTCTGGCAAACACTGCCAGAGTTACCATACATCCAATGTCACCTCCAAACTCATTCAAAATTGTTTCTTCGCCCTTGATATACCCCGCCACAAACCATACCTGGTTTTCTGATACAGGCCTCGATCGCCAGAGTTGTATGCCATAGATCTAGCCTTCAGCAGACGACGTACCTCCTGGTTCATCTACGGCTTTTCGTTTGGGAATACAAGTACATGACTTTACAATCTCAACCCCACATTTTGGCTACTATAAGGAGACCTATTTTCGATGACCAGCTTTTACCCCTTGCAATTTCTTAAATCCGCCCACAAAGATTCAACATTCTCTGACCCTATGTCACCTCTATCTAAAGATGTAATTCCATCTTTTACTAGAGGAGCCACATCACCGCCTGTCCCACCCTTCCTATATTTTGATACAAAGTATATCATTTGATGTTACACTCTCAACTATGGCCTTCTTTCAGCCATGACTCAGTGATTCCCACAACACCAAACTGACCAGTCTCTAATTGTGCCATGAGTTCATTCACATTATACCAAGTGCTATGCACATTTAAATACATCACCTTCAGTCCTGAATTATTTGTCCTTTTAAATGTTGTTCCTGTGGTACAATTTAACTCTTTGCTCTGTTTGGATTTGTACCCAATCATTACTTGTTCTTCTTTACATTCATGTTATACTCATCATCTACTTGTAAACCTGTTGGGTTACGCTCAGCTCTGTCATAATGGTTCCCAGTATATGGAACAAATCGTAGAACAGTACAGCACAGGAACAGACTGTTTGGCCCATAATATCATGTCAAACCATCTGAAAAGTAAATCAGTAAACCCCCAAAAACTAATCTTTCTGACCAACACAAAGTCCATCTCACCCCATCCTCCTCATATTAATGTACCTATCTCAACATCCCGTAAAAGCCCCTGATGTATTTAACTCCACCACCATAATTGGCATCCGGCACTCTCTGAGTTAAAAAAAAAAGCATCTCCCTCACATCTCATCACCTCTCATCTTCAATGTATTAGACACTTTACCCTACGATAAAGACACCCCATGTCTAGTCGATCCGTCTCTGACATATAGTTATAAATCTCTATCTGATCTCCCCTCAGCCTCTGCTACTCCAAAGAAAACTACCAAGTTCGTCAGACCACTTATGTTAGCACATGCCCTGTAAACCAGACAGCATCCCAGTAAACTTCTGCTCCTTGTCCAATGCTCAATTCTCAAAATGGGTGAACTAGAACTATATTCGATAGTTCAAATGTGGTCTCAGTGGAGTCCTTTTACAGCTGAAACACCACTTCTTGAATTGAGCTCAGTAACTCAGCTAATAAAAGCAAGCATTTGATAAGCATTCTTAACCACAGATTGACCCGTGTCGTCACTTTCCAGGAGCTGTGAACTTGGACGTCAATCCTCTCTGTTCAGCAACACTGTTAAGGGTCTTCTCCTTAGCATTTAACTATTTGCTTTTGGTCTACCAAGTTGCAGCCCCTCACATTTATCCGTGTTCAGCTTCATCTGCCATTTCTCTGTCCTTAGCTGTGAATAATCTATATTACGCTGTATTCATTGCCAGTCTTCTTCATTATACACAACTGCACCACTATTGGTATAATTAACAAACTAACTAAAGCACCCATCTACATTTTGATTTCGGTCATTTCCATTTCATGGTAAAAATGTTTTAATTAATTATTATTGAAAATCAACAACAAATACATTAAAGTAATCAAGTGAACATGTCAATACGTACAATAAGAATTAAATTATCAAATAAGTGATTAACAAAGCTAAACAATATATCAATAATAATAAGAAAAAAAATGTTAAAACTATTTTTTGGGAAAAGGAAAGGAGGAAAACAGAACCTCTCCTAACTAAAACAAAAAAAAACTACTAAAAACAAACAAACAAACATTGGGAGCAGAACCCCAGAGCTATACGCCATACAAGCTTCCATAAAAGAAAAACATCAATCCGCCAACCAGATCCATTTAAACAAGAATCTGAAGGGTCCATCAAAAGAACCCCACCTTTTCTCAAAGACAAATCGAGGATCAAAAGTCAGTTTCCAGGAGCTGTGACTTCTGATTTTCTCCAAACTAAGACATAACATCACCTGAGAGAACCATTGTATCAAAGTGGGGGCAGAGGCATCTTTCCATGTCAATAAAACAGCCCTTCTGGCCAATAATCTGACAAACGCAATTACGTAGAAATACCATAAATATATTGAGGGATTATACCGAACAAAACTGTCAATTTATTAGGTTGAAGGTTAATTTTTGAAGCTTTAGAAATTGTAGAGAAAATACATTTCCAAAACTGTTTCAATACAGAACACGACCAAAACATATGTGTCAATGTAGCGGTCTCAGGTTTACATCTATCCCACTGACTTTCAACATTAGGAAATATTTTAGACAGTCTCTCCTTTGTCAAATAGTAACAATGTACAATTTTAAATAGAATTAGAGAGTGACTGGCTTAAATCGAAGAATATTTAACAAACTTCATAATTCGCAACCAATCCTCTGTTATCAAGGTCATGTTAAGTTGTCTTTCCCAATCTTGCTTAATCTTAAGTAAAGGATAACTGTACTGTTGTAATAGTAAATTATAAGTTTTCTCAATAAAACCTTTCACTAAAGGTTTCATTTTTAAAATAATGTCTAACCGGTCAGAATCTTGTATATACGGAAAATTACTTAAAGATTTTTGTATGAAATGTCTGACCTGAAGATATTGCAAGAAATGTGAGTACAAGAGAGAATATTTAGTTGCTAACTACTCAAAAGACATTAATTGGCTTTCTTGGAACAGATCCATGAAGGAATAGACCCCTTTATTCCTCCAAAGAGAAAAGGTAGGATCACTAAGTGAAGGTTTAAATAAATAGTTTTGATAAATTAAACTAAGAAGGTTAAATTTTTTAATATTATAAAAATTACGAAACTGGTACCAAATTCGTAATGACTGCTTAATCACAGGATATAAATTTAGAATAGAAATTTTTGCTAATTTTACAGGTAAAGAAGCTCCTAATGACGAAGTTAAGTAAAATTGTTCACAGCTTTCAATTCCAAATCAACCCAAGCTGGTCCTTCATTTTTATCAATCCAATATAACCAAGAGCACACATAACATATTGTTGTTCGTCCATCGTTGACGTCGAAGAGGACCTCGACACCATAATGATGGTGTCGAGACTAGCGCGTGATTTGGATTTAAGCGAGGGAGAGTTGCGCAGCGTCAGCCCCACTCTCTCTTCCCAATTCCCAACTGGATCCAGTGGCAAGACAGAGTCTAGACGGCTGGAGATGGGACTAGGCACAGTGTGACCAGGACGTCTTCTATGTCTTGTCCTGCTCTACACGTTCCACGACGCTTGCAGAGACCGCCTTCTTGACCGTTGGACCTTCCATTGGTCTCGTCTGTTCAATCCGCCGGAGTCTGTCTTCACATGCTGGGATAGACAACTCCCTATCCCACCGAGGGTTTGAGACCCGTCGGCTACCCTCACCTGGTTTAGCCGGCTTGTCGAAGCCGTTGCCCGGGGTGTGGCCGCTGTCGCATGCAAACAGCTACGGGGAGCCACAGGTGAGAGCTGAGTGCCAGGTGGGGACCAAAGGTGGACTAACCGCCCTGAAAAGGACGCGACATGTTCCCCTACCAGAGGGGCTACCCCTCCCTGACACTCCATATACCCCACACATAATATATATTAACAGCCCAATAATACATTCTTAAATTAGGCAGAGCAAGACCTCCATCCTTTTTTAAATTTTTATAAATCATATTTTCCAATTCTTGGTCTTTTATTATTCCAAACAAAAGATGAAATGATAGAATCAGCCTGATATAAAAACTCCTTAGTTAGAAAAAAGGAATATTTTGAAATACAAATGAAAATTGGGTAAAATCACCATTTTAACTGCATGAATTCGGCCAGCTAACGGAAGTGTAAGTGCATTCCATCTACAAAATAATTGCTTCATAACATCCTCTAAGGCAACCAAATTAGCTCTATAAAGGTCTCCATAATTTTTAGTGATGATAATACCTAAATATTTAAAAGAGTCCGTGACGTTACAAGGAATGTCATCATATATAGAAGCAGAATCATTTAGAGGAAATAATTCACTTTTATAAAGTGCTACGTAACCAGCAACAATGAATATCAATCGAGACAGGTTATATAAAAACAACCAAACATTTATTAAACAAGGATAAACAATAAAAAAAACAAACAAACACCTTAACCAGAAGTTAACTGCTATGTGGCTGTTCAACAAATCGTCACTCGGTACTGATTCTTAAAGCGACAAATGCGAAAACAGTTCTTAAAGTGGTAAATTCAAACACAGTTCTTCGAACAGTAAATTTTAAAGTCCAAGAGATTTATACAGTCAATTAGGAGAGACTTTCATGAAGTAACGAATTCCTCGAAGACACGGCATCACTGCCACTCCCAGATGGAAACTGCCTTTTCCACAGGTTTCACGGCGACAGAAATAAAACGATTTTAAAGGCACTGACCTTCCTCCGCAGAAGAACCTTGCACAGTCTTCCTGCCACTTTTAGCAGAGTCTATCTCATGCAGATTACTCCTTCTTGAACAAATTCTGTAATGGTTGATTCTTTCCAAACCCGTCGAACGTTTCCTTCAGGGTCCCATCTTCACTCTCCAATGTTACTGAAAAGATACATTAATAAACCTAGCAGCGATTGTCATACTGCTGGCTCAGACTTCTGTACCTTATGTTAGAACATAAAACTCTGTTTAAAATCAAAACTCCGTCATAATGCAAATACACAGCGGAGCGGAGTACCTCATTAACGTTCAAACTGGAAAAACTAACAGCGTCATCAGAGGTCTTCCCTTTTATACTCGTTGTGAACATGAGGTCCTCACGTGACCTCACATCGGCGGGAAAACTACATCAGCTGACCTCCAAAAGACCATTCCATCATTCTGACAAGATCTCCTTGAGGTATGTAACACCTCCCTCCATAAAGAAATGGGTCTCTTAAAGAGTAAAATTTTGACAAATAACAATTTACACAAAAAAATACAAAGGTATAAAATTTACAACATACACAATATATAGTCTTATCTTTCAACACTTTACAAACTAATATACTGTAGGAGTGTTAGGAATGTTAAAATATCACTCCATAAAAAAACTTTTCATTGTACATTTACCATCTAGATAGACAATCAGCGATCACATTATCTTTACCCTTAATATGAGTAATCAAAATATTGTACTCCTGTAACATTAAACTCCAATTTATTAATCTTCTATTTTTGTTTTTCATCTTATCAAAAACACCAATGGATTATGATTGGTATAAACAGTGAGTGGTTTATGAGTAGTACTAACATACACTTAAAAATGTTGTAAAGCCAAAACAAGAGATAATATTTTTTTTTCTATTGTTGAATAATTTCTTTGATGGGCATTAAATTTCTTAGAAAAATAAGCTACTGGACGATCAACTTCTTCACCATCATCTCTTTGAAGTAACACTGCTCCTGCAGCTTCATCACTAGCATCTGCAGCTAACGAAAATGGTTTTTCAAAGTCAGGAAATTTAAGTACAGGTTGACTACATATTATAGTTTCAATTTATCAAATGCCTCCTGACAAGCTTCTGTCCAAACAAACTTTTCATTTTTCTTCAAGAGATTCGTTAATGGAAGAGTAATGTTCGCAAAATTCTTACAAAATTTTCTGTAATATCCTACCATATTCAACAATCTTCTGAGAGTTTTTCTACTAGTTGGAGTGGGTACTTCTAAAATTGCCTGCACTTTCGTCTCAACAGGTGCTAATTTTCCCTGACCCACAACATAACCAAGGTAGGTCACTGTGGCATGGCCAAATTCACTTTTAGCTAAGTTAAGAGTTAAGTTAGCTTTTGAAAGTCTCTCAAATAGTTTCTCCACCGCAGTAATATGGGCTTTCCAAGTATTATTTCCTAACTAAATCATCAATATAGGCATCTGTATCTCTTAATCCCTGAATCACACTATTAATCATCCTCTGAAAAGTACCTGGTATTTTTTTGGCATTCTTCATCCCAAATGGAAGAACATTATATTCTTATGTTAGGTACCCCATAACTGGGTTGCCAAACCAGCATAAGTGGACCACTTAGTTGGAGTCTGGATTACTGGAACTAAGAAAGTTTTATTAAAGAAATAAGTAACACAGTACTCTAAATGTAAGGATATAAATGCAACGGGTTAGCAATGATAAAACAGACGTGTACACAGAACTAGGATAATAGGAATCAATCAAGCTCTATTGCAGTCTAGGGGTAAAATGATCAGTCTCAAGTGACGCAGAGTTCAGTTCAGCTCAGTACAGTTCGCAGCAATTGCTGTTGTGCCATTGGAGAGAGAGAGTGAGAGCGAATGATGATATGCAAATCGAATTCAGACAGACCTTGATGTTCCTGCACAGTTAGCTTTCGGGTGAGCCCTATTTTTAATGTCTTCTGAGGTCACCGACTGTGACCCCTCCGTTCCGGATACGTTCGTTCTTCCGCGGTGAACCCGGCACCCAGGCCAGGGCGGACACACACACCAGGTTCCTGCCGATCATACCTTTTCACCCTGTGCGTTCTATGGCCGATCCCGCGACGAGACCTCCAAAACACCCAGCAACTTGTGGGGGCACACCGCACTTCCAGGGTCTCATTATCTGGTGATCTCGTGGTGTCCCTTGCCTTAGCGAACCTGTTCCTTTTATCCCCCTGCTGGGGTATGGCCTGTCCATCAAACTTCAAACAGTTCAGGTTCACAGCAACCGGTCTGACAATACTCGGAACTGTGTCTGTTTTCGTTAATCTCTCTCGTCTCTCATTAACATTTCCGAATGCTGCTCCATTGTCTCACTTATCTCTCTCATTAGCATCAATCTTCTAATAACTTGGTCTTTCGTCACACCCCTATCCTTCAAAGGATTTTTACCGGGGTAAAAATTATAGGCATGAATACATTATTAGATACACACAAATATACATTGGTCATCAGCTATTTGGCTAATACAGAGAACTTTAAGTTGTCAATACCTTGACAGACAGTCAGCAATCACATTTTCTGTTCCTTTTATGTTTTATTTTAGTAATCCTCTAAGACCAGGCTCCAATTTAGCAAACTTCATAGTGGCCAAAAACACTAATGAGTTGTGATCAGTGTAACTTCTCGGTGGTTTTCGTCCCGGACAAAGATAGCAAGGGTCGTCCCACACCAAATTAGCATTCTTTGGCAAGAGCTTAGTAAGCGGGAGGGTATTATCTGCAAAGTTTTTTTTTTGCAAAACTTCCGATAGTACCCCACCATCTCCAATAACCTTCTCAGGGCTCTCTTGTCTGTCGGGGTGGGGACTTCAGAGATAGCCCGCACCTTAGCCTGCATCAGTGCCAGCTGCCCCTGTCTTCCCACCAATCCCGGATAAGTGATTTTTCCGTGGCTGAATTCACTTTTTGCGAGGTTCACTGTCAGGCTGGCTTCAAACAGCTTTTTAAACAGCCCCTCCCACGTGTCACTCCAGACAACTGCATCGCCAATATACGCTTCTGCATTCTTTAGCACTTTTGACACTGAATTAATCGTCCTATAGGGGTGTTGCTCGCTCGGCTGACCTAATGTGACAACAACACCATGCCCCGGCTCTTTGCATTGCCTCAGGACATCCGGACATACGAGTGCGTGCCATTTAATTAGCTGTCTTAGCGGCTCGCTCTGTTCGAGGGTTAAGGGAGAGACCTTATCAGCAAAGCTGGCCAAAACAATAGACTTCTCCCATACTCAGCACCATGCTCATCTTTTCAAAATGGGTTTTCCCCTTATCAGGTGGCACCCTAGCCTCATTAATTTTCATGATAACACCGACTAGGTCTGTTTGCCTATCGTGGTGAGTTGTCAGCATATCAAAACCTGTAACTGTGTTAGCTCACGTCTACAATAGTCAATAGCATCCTTCCTCCTGTGCGGCCAGTAAAACTCTTTCATAATTCTGTCGACTGTCTTCCTCACCCCAAAATGTCCACCGAGGGGTATCTTGTGGGCTGGGTTAAAAATCTCGCCCCTATAAATTTTCGGCACCTCATTTCGGTTCCTCATCTGCGGGCATGGTACTTGGTCTCCATTTCCTCCTTAGTACTCTCTCCTTCACATAATAGCCCACAGACTCCCTTTTTAATTCTGCTTCAGATAAAGCTGTCTCCGTCAAAACCATCAGCTCCGCGTCTCGCTCCTGTGCCAGTACAAATTCCTTCCTTGCTAACCCCTCCTGGTACAAGGCTGGTAAAAACGTCTCAGCTAAATCTATATTAGTTTCGGCAGCCTTTCTGGACATGCGCCGAGTCACTGCGCAAACAGGATAAACCTGTGAGTCGATGGGCGGGTCCTCAATGCTGGCAGGCTGGCTTGTCAGCTTTACTGCTGGGTACACCTCTCCGCCGGCGAGGTCACTACCGAGTAAGACCGCCACGTCTTCCATCGGTAGTTCGGGCCTCACCCCGATCGTGACCGGTCCGGAGACCAAGTCGCTGTTTAGGTGTATCTGGTGCAAAGGTACTGCTTCAGTCCCTTTTCCAATGCCTTTTATCACCCTGACCTCACCAGTCTGGGTCTCTGAACTAAAGTCTAACACACTCTTTAATATCAATGACTGACAAGCTCCAGTGTCTCTCCAGATCCGTACTGGAACTGGGTATAACCCCTCCTTCACCGACACCAATCTGGCCGAGATAAACTTCTCGCGCCCTTCCTGAACTTTATTAGACCTCTTCTTCCCCAGCGGTCTGTTTACAAGCTCAATACAGCCAGTCGGAACCGTCGTTTTCCCTTTCCCCATCTCCTTCTTTGGGGCAAAGCACCTGGACGCAAAGTGTCCGACTTTCCCACCACTACAGCATACGACCCCAGGAGACTTCCTACCAAACTGCTCACGGTCTACCTTATCCTTCTCACTGGTCCCCGGCTTACTTTCTGACTTTTCTGGCGGACTTTCTCCACCGTCCTGACTACCCTGCTGGTATCCTTTACTTGGGGTAAACTTCGTTTTATGTGTCAACGCGTACTCATCCACTAACTTAGCAGTTGCGGCTAAGCTGTCTGCCTCTTTCCCATCTAGGTAGGGTCTCATACATTCAGGGACACAACCTTTAAACTGCTCAATCAGGATTAGCTGTAGCAGTCTGTCATAATCCCCATTGACCCCTTTCGAGGCGCACCAATGCTCACAATACATCTGCATCTCACGGGCAAACTCTAAATACGTGGCGGCCCCATTGCTTCCTCACATCCCGGAACCTCTACCGGTGTGCCTCCGGGACCAACTCATAAATCCTGAGTATGGCCTCCTTCACCACATCATACCTCTGGGCACCTTCTGCGGACAAAGCCGAGTAAGCTTGTTAGGCTTTTCCTTTAAGTACACTCTGAAGCAAAACAGCCCACTTATCCCTCGGCCAGTCCTGACTTGCAGCAACTTCTTCAAAATGGAGAAAGTACCGATCAACATCGGTCTCCTCAAATGGGGAAACCAGCCTAACCTCCTGGGTTGCCCTGAACCCTCCACCTTGGTTCGGCATGAGCCCCAGCGCTGCCATCATCTTTAACTTCTCCATCTCAAATTCCCTTTCCCTGTTTCTCTCTCGCTTCTCGCTCTAACTGCTTGTCCCTCTCTTCTCGCTCCAACTGCCTGTCCCTCTCTTCTCGCTCCAACTGTTTTACCCGGAACTCGTGCTCGAGTCTCAATTTTTCAATCTGCAGCTGTACTGCTTCTGCACCACGTTTTCCCATAGATACCACCCCCAGCTCCCCTTGGGGAAACACACTTTTAGATACATAATGCTCTATGATAGCTCTATGCATCTCCACTCTCTTCATTGTCGACTTCCCCTTAAAAAGATTCAACCATTTGGCCACAGCTGCCAATTCTGATTTCCTGGCATCCTCTAATGCCTCCAAGGTCGGTGCCTTTAGAAATTCCTCAATCTCCATTTCTGCTGTTTGCCCTTTCTTTCTTTCGGGAACTTTAACCCAATCAATTTACCCTGTCCCAAATTTAGCATTCAAAATCGCGGACGAGAACCCCACTTCTGTTACGTACCCTATAACTGGATTGCCAAACCAGCAGAAATGGACCACTTAGTTGGAGTCTGGATTACTGGAACTAAGAAAGTTTTATTAAAGAAATAAGTAACACAGTAGTCTAAACGTAAGGATATAAATGCAACGGGTTAGCAATGATAAAACACACATGTACACAGAACTAGGGTAATAGGAATCAATCAAGCTCTATCGCAGTCTGGGGTAAAATGATCAGTCTCAAGTGACGCAGAGTTCAGTTCAGCTCAGTTCGCAGCAATCACTGTTGTGCCGTTGGGGGGGGGGAAGAGAGAGAGAGAGAGAGAGAGAGAGAGAGAGAGAGAGAGAGAGAATGAAAATGAATGAATGAATGAGAATGAGAGAATGAATGAGAATGAGAGAATGAATGAGAATGAGAGAATGAACGAGAATGATGATATGCAAATCGAATTCAGACAGACCTTGATGTTCCTCCACAGTTCGCTTTCGGGAGAGCCCTTTTTTTAATGTCTTCTGAGGTCACCGACTGTGACCCCTCCGTTCTGGATATGTTCATTCTTCCGTGGTGAACCCGGCACCCAGGCCAGGGTGGACATACACACACCAGGTTCCCGCTGATCGTACCTTTTCACCCTGTGCGTCTATGGTCTGTCCCATGACCAGACATTCAAAACTCCCACCAACTTGTGGGGGGGCACACCGCACTTCCAGGGTCTCGTTATCTCGTGATCTCGTGGTGTCCCTTGCCTTAGCGAACCTGTTCCTTTCAGGCACAGAATCAATACAGGTGGATCTAAACACAATCCGGATGTGGGCAGATAAATGGCAGATGAAGTTCAATGTAAGTAGTATTACATACAGGAAGTAGAATTACTGGATATAAATACACAATGGGGGTCCTCAGTCAGAAAGTGCATTGTATGAGAAAGATTTTGATGTTCCGGAAGACATCACTATCAACATCTAGACAATGCATTGAAGCAATTCGGAAGGCTATTAGAATGTTGGGCTATATAATATGCTCAGAGGAGTTCTCGTGACATTCTCCTTAAGTTGTGTGATGCACTTGTGAGGATACACATTAAGCCTTGTGTACAATTTTGATTCCCATATTTTGTGAGGGATGTGAAGGCTCTGGAGAGAGTTCAGAGAAGGGCGACTAGACTCATTGCAGGATGTGAACTATGCAGAAAAACTGAGAATTACGTATGTTCAGCCCACTTTGACGTAAAATGAGAAAAGATGCAACAAAAGTGTTCAGAATCATTTTGGGTGGAGGTAAGTTGGATGCCAGCTACTACTTCAAAATTAATGCTTCAACAAGGAAATAGGGCCACATGTGGAGACTGGTTAAAGGGAGATTTCAGACTAAAATCATGAAGGCGTTCTGTACAAAGTGATTTGACAGATACAGAATAAAACCCACACTCTCACACTGCATCATAGACTGACCGGTAGAGAATCAACCCTACATTTACACAAGGCGCCAGAAACTGACCAGCAGAGATTGACTCTTACACCCTCACTCTGTAGCAGAGACTAGGAGTCAGACACAGGAGCAACATCTCAATCCTGCAGCCTACTTTCTGGCTGTCTGCCTAATTGCCTGTCTGTCTGTCAGTCGATCTCTCTCTCTCTCAGCTAACGTGTTATCTCACATTTGCCTTTTTTTCTCCTTTACCTATTCATCTCCCTGTTTGGAGTACTTTTCTTTATTATTTAACCAGTTTGCCCATTCCTTTGCAGATTGAAATATTTCTTCTCAATTTCTTTTGACATTTGACAGATTTGAGATGCCCATTAAAGACTGTGACTTCAGCAATATCACACACAAAATGCTGGAGGAGATCAGCAGAATTTCTTGTGTTGACTTGGATTTCCAACATCTGCATATTTTCTCTTGATTGTATGTTAGCAATGTGCTCATTTGACCATTTCCATCCTAATCGCGGTCTCACTATTGTATCTTTGTTCGAATCTGTGGTTGTGGGTTTTGAATTGAATTGACTTTATAACGTACATCCTTCATTTACACGAGGAGTAAAAATCTCTATGTTACGTCTCCATCTAAATGTGCAATTTATAGTAAGCATAGAGCATAGAATAGTACAGCATAGTACAGGCCATTCGGCCCACAATGTTGTGACGACCCTCAAAGCCTGCCTTCCATTCAACTCCTCACCTTAAATTCCTCCATATTCCTGTCCAGTGTGTACAACAGGACATTTGATATAGCATAGAAATACAATAGTACAACTGTCTCTCTCTCTCGGTGTGTGTGTGTGCGTGGGGGGGGGGGGTGCTGAGAGAGTGAGAGATCAGGAAGAAGCTGAAGTACTAAACAACATTTACAAAATGGGAAACTGTAGGGACAGAGGTAGAGATCGGTCTGTGTCGCTGGTGTCCGTTCAGAAATCAGTAATTAGCCAACAAAAAGACGAAATCTGTAAATGTCGCTGGTCCGTGACAAAACTCAGACTTTGTAATTAAATCAACCGGCCTATTTTCACCAGAGACTCTGCTGAGGTAATGCCAAAGAATTTTCATGTATTTGTCTCCAATCGCCCGAATATTTACAATAGAGACAAAGGTACTGAATGGAAGTGTTTGTTCAAGCAACTGTAACTGAGCAAGTCAGTGAGGTGTATAACCGTATCTCTGGAGACAGATCCTCTGTATAAATCAGGGCCGCTTTGAATACATCAGCTGTCTGCCGGAGCTGTGAACACAGGAGCAACAGAAATCACAGATTCTCACTGAAATGGTGTATCCAGTCATCTGGCGGATAGAAGACGTTTACTATCCTTTTATTTCAGCCTTCGGAATTCCCGGTAAGCCGCAGTGTCAGCTGCCGTGGGCGGATGTTGAAGTTTAATTCCAATGTTGTGATTGATTCTGCCGCCGGTTTAAACTCTCACATTCCAGTCCCGGTATTCCGCTTTTCAGGAATAGAGTGGAAACACCGGGACGACAGCTGCTGGAATTTGGATCTAGAAACAAACCGCTGCAGGAATTTAGCGAATCCGCCGACATCGGTGGAACTGAACTTGTCAGACAGTGTTCTTCCAGCGGTTTGTGATCAGTAATGGGATGTTCCGTCTCTGTGCGTTTGGTCTTGCAGCAGTTGCACTGCATTTACAAATATTGTATTTATAGAGCCCGCGGAGATTATACTAATTGATCGTCTACATTTGCATGTGAGCGGATTTCTGAGTTAGGAGCAAGACTCAAACAAATAATTGGTAGTAACAATTTAGCAAATGTGTGGACTTTCGTGTTGTAGATCGAATCTACTGTCGATTTTAAATAAATGTCTGCGGTATGCCTGAATGTAAACAGCTGATGGAAAACAGACTGAACTCATTGCAGAGTCAATTAACAAAGCCGGCCTGGTGCTTCAGAGTGAAACGTCTTCCATCTGACAGACATCTGACTACGGCACCGAGTTTGCTGCTGGACGTTGAATTCCTCTCCCCTGCTTCCCTGTGATGGAATCAACGGGAGGCGTCATGTCTGTTTGTGAGGTTGTGTAATTTATTTTACTGTGTAAACTCCTTCTCTGTCTCCACCAAACTGCTGCATTGGCTTCTGCTCAGTGTTTTCTCAACTTGCTGTTCCCTGTCTCTCTACCAGCGAACTTGGTGGCGATTGTGATCCTGTCCCGGGGAAAGTGCGGTCTCTCCAAATGTGTCACTCGCTACCTGGTGGGAATGGCAGCGGCCGATCTCCTGGTCGTTATCTCCGATCCGCTGATGAAGTGGACTGCTGCGATTTATTTTCCCCGATCATTCCTGTCCATCACTCCTGTGTGCAGACATGGTGAATGGTTGATTTTTGCGAGCACTGCGGCCTCAGTCTGGCTGACTGTCGCTTTCACCGTCGATCGATTTGTGGCTATTTGCTGTGAGAAGCTGAAAACAAAATATTGCACCGAGAGAACGGCGGCTGTGGTTATCGGGACAGTGAGTGTGCTGGCCTGTTTGGAGACTGTCCCCTGGGGCTTTGTGTACGAGTCTGGAGAAATAATTGACGGTGTTCCCTGGGATTGTGTTCTGACACCGAGCTTCACAAACTCTCTCTCATGGTCGGCATTTGAGGTGTTTCACCGCATTTTAACCCCTTGTCTCCCACTCTTTCTGATGTTGCTGTTCAATATTCTGACTGTCCGGCGGATTTTAGCGGCCAGTCGAGCCCGCAGGAGGCTCCGGGGACAAAAGAGTGGAGAGAATGACAAGGACCGGGAGATGGAGAACCGACGCAAATCCATCGTTTTGCTCTTCAGCATAACCGGTAGTTTTATATTGTTGTGGGGAACACAGGTGGTATTTTCTATCTATCAACGGATTTCAATGAGTTTTGTTTATTCTGTCACGGATCCCCGTTACATCACGGACCACGTATCGACAATGCTGCAGGTTCTCAGTTCCTGCACCAACACGTGTATTTACGCCCTGACTCAGAGCAAATTCCGACAGGAACTGAAGAATGCGCTGAAATACCCACTGAATCGGATTTTGAAACTGATGAAACGTTAGAAATAAACGCTGTAAAGTTTTACAATTCAGCTGCCGTCATGCTCCCAATTCTATCCACCCACTTGTAGGTGAATGGAAACAATGTGATGAACAGAGTTACAAATCAAACACCAGAAAATCTGCAGGTGCTCGAAATACAAAACAACTCACACAAAATCACATCCTGATGAAAGGTGTCGACTGGAAACGTCGACTGTTTACTATTTTCCTCACACAGGATGCTGAAGGAACTCAGCAGGCCAGGCAGCATTGATGGAAAAGAGTAAGTTGTCGATTTTTCCTGCCGAGACAGTTCACCAGAATCCTGTCAACTGTTTAATCTTTTCCATTTTGTGTGTGTTGCTTTAGAGTTACAAAACAGCTGTTTACAGCTGAGCCCGACGGCATCACTGACCTCACCATCCCAGAAAAATCCCTTTTGCGCCTCACCTCTCGCCCTGTTAAATTGGAGCTTGAGGAGAACCTGTTTTTCCTGCTTCCCGGTTCTGACAAAACTGCCTGATCTTGGGGTTTACTTTCGTCTCCATCAACCACTCCTGCTCCCATCAAAACCCGTCCTTTCCTTCACCTTCCTTTTCTCCTCCATCTCTACCTGTACAGTCTCCCTCTCACTGCCAACTTGAACTATCTTCCTGTAGGAGAATGCTCCTGTTTTACAATTGAAGACAGAGAACCGATCCGTTCACTTGTCTCTCTGTGAGAGATGGAGAGACAGAGAAAGTGAGCGCGAGGCTGAGGGCGCGAAGGAGAGAGCGAGTGAGACATCGCGAGGAAAGGGCGCGCGGGAGAGCACGTGAGGGAGAGGGCGCGACGGAGAGGGTGCCATGGAGATGACGCTAGAGTGAGCGTGATGGAGAGGGCTTGAGGGAGAGCGCGCGGGCGATGGTGAGCGCGAGGGAGAGCGACAGAAGGGGACATCGCGAGGGGGAGAGCGCACGAGGGAGTTGGCGGGAGGCAGAGGGCGCAAAGGAGAGCACGTGAGGGAGAGCGCGCGAGGGAGAGGACACGAGGAAGATGTCGCGAGAGTGAGCGCGAGGGAGTGGGCGTGTGGGAGAGACAGAGAGAATAGAATGAGAGAGGGAGCGAGATAGTAAAGCGACAGAGACATCGTGAGGGAGAGGGAGAGGGAGGAAGGGAGGAAGGAAGGAAAGAAGCAAGGAAACCGGCTGTGTGACATTGCCGGATCAGCTGTGGTTCCACTCTTTCACAGAGATCGGCTTGTTTCGTGGATAAGTATTATTTCGAATTATGTATAGCTATACTGTAGACATCAGTTTTCTTTTTGTTCTATATCAAAATCGTACGAGTTCTAACAAATTCTGTGGTTTCAACACATGTCCAGTCTCCTTTGTTTGCGAATGCATAAGTAAATTGCCTGAGCTGAACCAAAGAAGAATACAATGAATGAATTTTCAAACAATGTTCATTACAAACAGAAAGCACAAAAGTACACGGGGATGGAAAGATATGAATCACATGCAGTGAACACTATAGCTGGGGCACAGACAGGAGTATGTGTGTAAATGAGTGAGATTGCAGGATGATGCGCTACCCCAATCATGCCATGGCCAAGGATGTCTCTGAGAAAGTAAGGGCCATTTTGAAAGGGCAGGAGGAACAGCCAGAGATCATGTTCCTTATTAAAACTAACAACAGACAGACAAGGTCCTGCAAAAAGAATTTAAGGAGTAGGGCATAAAGTTAGGAAATAGTAACTCTTGGGTGGTGATTTCAGGATTATTTCAGGTGCCACACGCTTGCGAGGTAAGATATGGTACGTTGGTACACTTAAATTTCTGGCTAACAATTTGGTGCAGGAGGGAGGGCATCAGGAACACAGATCATTGGGCTTTCTTCCTGGATAACTGGGGCTGGTGTAACAGGGATTGGTTACAGTGAAGGGGAAGTAATATTCTCACAGGGAAGCTTGCTGTAGCCACCCTGACAATTTTTATCATGAGGCATGTGGAGGGGGTTTTGGGATCCAGACCTACCGGTCTGTAAGTAGCATTGAGCGGATGGGGTATTATTTCTTTGATGTGTTCAGGAAGGTTTCCAGAAACCATATGTAGATGGTCCACCAGGAAGGGAGACATACCTGACATATTGAGAAATTAACCTAGCAAGACGATTGGAGTTTAATTGGGAAAGTTCTATGAATCTTAATTCTGGAGGGTTTCAGATGATTATTGATAAAAATATGTTTGGACCTGCAGGTCGATGATTATAAATTTGTGGAAGAATTGGGCAGGTGTCATAGAGAGTTGTCTGGGAGCTGATGCTACTGGTTGTTACTGGATGGAGCTGATGTCAGCTGATGTCTGATACCGTGAGAGTCACATACAGCCCTGCCGGTCAGAATTTAGTAGTTCCCTGTTCCTATGAGGAGGGTAGAGAAGGACAAGGATGGTCAGGAACTTAGGGTGATGAGAAATATTGTATTTGTTTAAAAACGTAAGAGGAGTCATAAGAGGAAGATGAAATTAGACAGGGTCTTGGAGGAACATACAGGAAGCAAGAAACAAGTCACACAGCATATCAGGAGAGTGAAGAGTTATCAAGAAATGTCCTCATTCAGGAGGATCACTGAGAATCCCAAGGCATCTTATGCATACACAGAAAACAACAGTATAGTGGGGAGAGGACAGGACCACCGGAGGACAAACGTGGTAGTTTATGCCCCAAGACAGAGTTAGCATGCGAGGTAGAAAATGAATACTGGTGATCACTAAGGAAAAGGACAAGGAGGAAAGCATGATGAGAAAGGCTGTATGGTGTTATTCTCCAGCGTGTTGATACTAAAGAGGAAGTGCTGTTGGGTCTCAAATCATTTTGATGGGTAAGTCCTTTGGGGGAGTTTAGTACATTGGGAGACCCAGACCAAATGCAGTTAAATGTGATGTTTAAACTGCCGGCACCGTACTGTAAGAACAAAGATTGTAACAACATCTGTTTAACAACCGTTAAACACTAGGACAACCACAGCATTTCAATGACATAGAGCTGTACAATCGTGATAATGGACTTCAATTCATGGACAGTATCTATCCTCCCAATCCCACTGGACATCTTTCAGGATGTAACAGAGAGTTGAAAAAGAGAACATTGAATGATGTGTGCTTCAATTTCCAAAGATTTTTGAGATGCCAGCAGCAGAAGGAGGAACAGAAATGTAGGCAGGTTCTGGAAAGTACTGAAAACAACAGAGTAGTGTCTGACTGTAATTTCCCCAACATTTGCTCGGATTGTCTTATCATAGAGGCCCCGAGGAGTGGAATTTGTTGGCATCGTGGAAATATTTCCCAGCATTTACAGCCTATACTATGTCAGTTTGTGCAGATTTAGCATGTGATCTAAAACTTTGACAATGTTCTCTGGAAAACACAGGGGCTTATATTGATGATCTGGTTGTAGGGAATGACACGTGGGAAGAGCATATTGCAGTGGTAGAAAAACTGTTTGAAAGGTTGTCCAAGGCTAATCTTACTGTGAACCTCGCTAAAAGTGAGTTTGGTTATACTACAGTTACATATCTGGGTTATGCAGCAGGCCAAGGCCAACTGGCTCCTGTACAGGCCAAGGTTCAAGCTGTTGCTGAGGTTCCCGTTCCAACTGGCAAGAAAGCTTTGACAATGTTTTTAGTAATGGTTGAGTATTATCGTAAGTTTTGCAAGAACGTTGCTGACATCATTCTCCCCCTAACGAAATTATTTGGGAAGAGTGAAAGATTTGTATGGAATGATCCTTGCCAAGAGGAATTTCAACATCTGAAAGCCATCCTGTGTTATCATCCTCTGCTCAAAGCACCTGATTTTTCAAAATCATTCTCTATAGCAACAGACACTAGTGACGAAGCTGCTGGGGCAGTATTGTTACAGAAAGGTGTGGATGACATTGAACACCCAGTAGCTTATTTCTCAAAGAAATTTAATGTGCATTAGGAAAATTATTCCACTGTTGAAAAGGAATTGCTAGCACTTATTCTGGCATTTTGAAGACTATGTTTGTCCTGCCCAGAGACCACTCGTGGTTTACACGGATCACAATCCGTTGGTGTTTCGAACTAAGATGAAGGATAGGGATAGAAGGTTATTAAATTGGACTCTGATATTGCAAGAATATGACCTGACAATGAAACATGTGAAAGGTACTGACAACATTATAGCTGATAGTTTATCTAGATGTTAAGTTAGAAATGAGAGAGAGAGAGAGAGAGAGAGAGAGAGAGAGAGAGTGAGTGTGTGTGTGTGTGTGTGTGTGTTGTGGAACAAAGACACCTTGTTAAAAAGAGAGAGAGAGAAAGAGAGAGAGAGGCAAGGACTGCTCACAGTTTGTTTATACTTTCTACAAGGACACTAGCAGCATCCATGTTCTTACAGAGAGAGAAGGGAGGAGCTGCTTTATGGACAGTTGGTATTCAGCGTAGTGACATAAATAGAAGGTCAGCTGTTAGACCTACAGACACATGGTTTTGGACACTGAATGAGCTTTGTTGTGCCCACAGAAAAGTTGGGTTTTGGAGGATTGATCAGGCGGATCGATCAGTGGCTCTAGCAGTGCACAAAGGGTGTGACCGGTGGGGAGTTATTCGTGTGCCACCCTTGCTGGGTTGACAATTCCACCACAGAAGAACGGTCTGAGTTTGTTGTGGTCACAGTCGGTGACTTCGAAAGGATTTCCGAGGACAACAGGAAGATTGACGGCGTCAGCTCACCTGAAGACTCAGACTTCTCCCTCTCTCTCGCTCCATCACTACTCAACTCAATACCACGAACTGAACTGAACTTTACTCTCATCGGAAGACTATCTATTTACCCCTAGACTTGATGAAGCTTGTTTTTCATATATTTCCACATTTACTTATACATATATATATATATATATATATATATAAAATCACTGCTAACCTGTTTGATTTCTCTGCACTTATATTACTGAATTACTTAGTACCTAATATATACCATTAGTTATTTGCAATACTGGATTCCAAAGTGCTTTCCATTTCTGCTGGTTCTTTAACCCGTGACAATAGATATATTGTATGTGCAGAGTAAGTAATTTCATATATTCCTTTCCATTCTAAAATTAAAGGACATAATTTTGTGGTGAAATTTGCTGACATGGATTAACAATCTTTTGACTGACTGGAAACAGACCAAGGGAGTTTCTTCTCTTCTCTGTGGCAGACATTTACTCTTGGGCCAGTGAAGGGATCGGAGTTTTGAAACAGCTGCTCACAATCCACATGTCACCTGGCCAAGTTAACTACATTTAGACACTCCAAGTTCACAGACGGCAGGGAGCTGGGAATAGAATTTAAGAACAGATCGATGGGGAGATACTGAGCAATTATGCAATAGGTTAGTTTAGGCATACCTGGAGTACTGTGTTTGTGAAACAAATTTGCATCCCCTGTTCACTCACCTGTTGATCTGTTAACTTCCTGAATCCAGCCCGGCAGAGGTACCGTCATCATCTCCTAACAATTCACCTTCATTCCATGTCTTTTCATTATCATTTCCCTGGTCAGTGATGCCATCTCTCCCTGACCAGCTTACCTTTGGCAAAAGTATATTCACCGGGAAGCACAGGAAAGACACTCCAGTGGTGGCACTCATCTCACGCACAATGGACAACAATGGTGTTTCTTACCATCAATCACTCCAGGCACAGGACTTCTCTGAAGGAATTCCTCACATCTGTCCCTTGGGCTCAAACATCTTCAACTGTATCCTCAATGACTTTTCTTTCACCGCAAGATTTGAAGAGTGATATCACAAACACGAGAAAATCTTGAGATGCTGGAAATTCAATTTAAACACACACAAACTGTTGGAGGATCTCAGCAAGTCAGGCAGCATCTGTGGATCAGACGCCATCTGTGTAAAGTTACTATTGTATATGGAGCAGATAGCTCGGCTGTTTTTTTTAAATGCAAAGTGATGTGTGTTTTCAGCATTGTCAGTTTTGGTTTCCAAGTTCATTGTTTCCAGCATGTTCTTCAATTTTTGACACCATCTGATTGAAACATATAAGATTATTGAGGTATTGGACATGCTGGAGGCAGGAAGCATGTTTCCGCTGATGGGCGAGTCCAGAACCAGAGGCCACAGTTTAAGAATAAGGGGTAGGCTATTTAGAATGGAGTTGAGGAAAAATTTTTTCACCCAGAGTATCGTGGATATGTGGAATGCTCTGCCCCAGAAGGCAGTGGAGGCCATGTCTCTGAATGCTTTCAATAAAGAGATGGATAGAGCTCTTAAAGATAGCGGAATCAAAGGTTATGGGGATAAGGCAGGAACTGGATACTGATTGATGATCAGCCATGATCACAGTGAATGGTAGTGCTGGCTCGAAGGGCCGAAGGGCCTACTCCTGCACCTATTGTCTATTGTCTAATCCAAACGGCACCAGCCTGTCACACTTCCCAAACCCCACACCACCAGCACAGTTTGTGGCTGGACTTGTACTGACCAGAACTTCGTCCCTCTCCTTCCAAAAACATCTAATAATACAGCCCTGCACTCCGGCCACTCAAATCTACAACAACACTGAGCCTTGGAATCTCAACTTCAGGCTAATCAAGGTTGTTTGTTGTTTAACAGAACTACTGTCAGAGCAATTCCTACACGCATTCGTAATGTGAATTCTGTCTGCGGAAAACACCTGTTGATCGTATCTGATCCCGGGGCCTCTATATTCAATAATGCTGAACTAACAGAATTATTTTGTGCCATTCTGATGGCAGTTTTTCAACTGATAAACCTTGTCTCTCCAGGGATTCGGTGTAGCCTGCCGAACGTTCCCAATGTTTCTTAGTCTTCCCGTTCAAATTAAAGAAATTTGTAGAATCAAGCAAGCAGAGGGCAAAAGTCACGAAGAGCGTCAGTGGATTCGGTCTGACTTTCTGAGAATTTTGCTTATAAACTGCTACACCCTGACACAAGATCTCGGATGGCAAACCCACAGGCCATGGAGTAGATCATGAGAATAGAAAGAAACTGCACCAGTTTCCTTCTAAAGACCATTGGGCACTAGATGCCGTCCCTTCTGATCATGGAATATAGAAAGAAACTTCGAACTAGAGTACAGGACAAGGCGGTTTGACCCCCAGTGTTGTGTGGAACCAACTGAAAACTATATCAATAAATCTCCATGAAGTGATCGCTCCGACCCACACAATGTCATTATCCCAGGCTGCAGATTGTGAGCATCCTCCACCCTCTAAGCAAAAAACTTAACCCTCATATCTCCTCTGAATCTACACCCTCTTACCTCCAATGCATGCCCTCTGTTACTGGAGATTTCTATCCTGGGAAAAAGAAACTCCATCTCTGCTTGATCTGCGCTTCACATAATCTTACAAACCTCTATCAGATCTGCCCTCAGCCTCCACCGATCCAAAGAAAATAACCCAGCTTTGCCAAGCCTCTCGTAATAGCCTGTCCCCTAAACCAGGCAGAAACCTGGTAAACCTCTTCTGCACCCTCTACACTACCTCAACATTTTTCCTATCTTGGGGCGAGTATAACTGTATGTAATGCTTCAGATGCGGCATAACCAGGGTCTTTTTAAATTACCTCGTGACATTTGAATTCAAGGCCTCAAATAATAAAACAAGCAGTCTATAAGCATTGTTAACCACATGATCAACCTGTGTAGCCACTTTGAAGGAGCTATAAACGTGGGCCCCAAGATCTTGCCATAAAGATTACTGTCTCCTTGCATTTGTCCAACCATTTATTTGCGCTGAACTCCATCTGACATTTCTCTGCCCACACCTGCAACTGATCAAAATCACACAGAAGCCGTAGCACAGATCCCTGTAGAATACTGCTGACCACAGACCTCGAGCTCCAGGCGGGCGAGCTTGTTGTCCTTCTTGGATGCGAGGAAGGGGAAGAAACGGCAGTTTGAGGCGTGAATCCGGCGGAGAATGAAGTGTAGGAGAGGTCCATGGCAGACGGTGGAGAGAGTGTCCCAGAGTGGTGGCAGAGAGGGACAGGGCCCGTAGGTATCTCCGCATGGCAGCGAGCGTGGCGCGGAGAATCCTGTGGGAGCAGCGGAACAAGCAATGGTCAATGAAACAGAGGTCCCTGGGATCCTCGCTGGGCCTGAGCTGGGAGGCCTGGAACCGGAGCTGGAATCCCTGTGGTAACAGATGGCGGCAGAGACACGTTCCCAGGAAGGAGCCGTAGCTGTGGTAGCGGGTCTGAGTCAGGATGTGGTCGAAGAGTCGGAGAGAGGCAGAGATCACAGAGGGGGAGCAGTGAGGGAGGGTCTCACTGAACTCCCGTCGAAGAGAGAATTTAAACTTCTTCAGGGTAGGCATACCTTGAAGAGACTTTGCAGCGGAGTAGCAAATCGTAAAGACAAAATAATCTGCAGATGCTGTTGTCAAAGGAACACTCAATGCACTGGAGGAACTCGGCAGGTCAGTCAGCATCAGTTGAAAAGATTAGTCGATGTTTCAGGTCGAAACCCTTTGTCAGGACTGAAGGAAGAACTTTGGGGAGGGTTTCAAGAATGCTGGTAGTTGAAAAAAACAGTAATTTGAAAGACAAAGGGGTGGGACAGGGGAAGCGGGGAGGGGAAGCAGGGAGGTGATGGGCAGGAGAACAATGCGCAGTAGTAGAAAGAGGTGGAACTATGAGGGCAGTGATGTGAAATAGGGATAGAGGAGGGAGGGGGAGGGAATTACCGGAAGTTAGAGAATTTTATGTTAATACCAAGGGGCTGGAGACTACCTAGACGGTATATGAGGTGTTGCTCCTCCAACCTGAGTTTAGCCTCATCATGGCAGTAGAGGAGGCCATGTATGGACATATCCGAATGGGAATGGGAAGCAGAGTTGAAGTGGGTGTCTACCGGGATATCCTGTCTGTTGTGGCGGACGGAGTGGAGGTGCTTGACGAAGTGGTCCCCCAATCTGCGTCGGGTTTCACCGATGTAAAGCAGGCCGCACCGGGAGCACCGGATGCAATAGATGACCCCAACAGATTCACAAGAGAAATATTGCCTCACCTGGAAGGACTGTTTGGGGCCCTGAATGGTGGCAAGAGAGGAGGTGTTGGGACAGATGTAGCACTTACGCTTACAGGGATAAGTGCTGGGTGGAAGATCCATGGGGATTCACGTGCGGATAAGTGAGCCTCGGAGGGATCGATCCCTGCGGAAGGCGGAGAGGGGTGGAGAGGGAAAGATGTGCTTATTTTCTTAGTGCTTCGCCTGTTCCTAATATTGTACTGCAGGGGTCGAGACATTTTCCTCCCTGCTACAATCACATGAGAGATGTAAAGGATGAGAGAAGAATAAGCCATTCAAGGACCTTTGAGAAACAGAATGAGATCATGCGAATGAAAATACTGTAACACCAGACAACAGATGACAGCTGCTGAAGATGAAGGACTTGAATACTGAATTCAGCCGACCTAGTCCTTCACACGCATATTGTAGTGTTTTAGTCACACCAATAGAGGGCACGGATCCCATCAAGTCCAAGTCAGTTCTCTGGAGGGATATCCATTCCCCCTCCAGACAGCTTGCAGGCCATATCCTTCAACTGCCAATGCAATTTCCATTTGAAATCACATCTACTTCCAACAACCTAAAACATCAGATTCCTGGACTTGCCTCTTGCTGTATCAAAAAGTTCTTCATTCACATCCTTTATTGGTTGCCCAAAACCTCAAATCCATCTCGTCTAATTCAGAAGTAAATTTATTTGCCTTACCTAATGGCTTGATATTAGATTAGATTATGTGGACACTCAGTCCTCGCTTATTGTCATTTAGAAATGCATGCATTGAGAAATGATACAATGTTCCTCCAGTATGATGTCACCGAAACACAGGACAGACCAAGACTAAAACTGACAAAAACACATAATTATAACATATAGTTACAACAGTGCAAAAGAATACCGTAAATTGATAAAGAGCAGACCATGGGCATGGTAAAAATAAAAGTCTCAAAGTCCCGATAGCCCCAGCATCTCACGCGGACGGTGGAAGGGAGAAACTCTCCCTGCCATGAGCCTCCAGCACCGCAAACTTGCCGATGCAGCATTCTGGAAGCACCCGACCACAGCTGACTCTGAGTCCTTCCGAAAACTTCGAGCTCCCGACCAGCACTCTGACACCAAGCACTGTCTCTGCCGAGCGCTTCGACCCTGCCCCGGCCGCCGAGCAACAAGCAAAGCCAAGGACTCGGGTCCTGCCCCTCCGGAGATTTCGGATCACACAGTAGCAGTAGCAGCGAAACAGGTATTTCAGAAGTTTCACCAGATGTTCCTCCGTGCTCTCACGTCTGCCTCCATCAAATCAGAGTTGTGCACGGCACCCGACTTGATAGATAACAGATATTCATCACGGAGTGGCTGCTGTGCACCGCGTCGCGTCGCCATTTTCTCCTCTTCAATTTAACATCAACATATCAAATGGAGCCTGGACAATGATACAATGTCTGCCTTAGGATTTGAGTGCAAGATTGCTCACTTCCACTCTGGTTCCTCTATCCCGATTTCACATCACTTCCCTCATAGTTCCGCCTCCTTCTACTACTGCGCATTGTTCTCCTGCCAATCACCTCCCTGCTTCCCCTCCCCCACCCCTTCATCTTTCAAATTACTGTTTTGTTCAACTACCAGCATTCTTCAAACCCTCCCCAAAGTACTTCCTTCAGTCCTGACGAAGGGCTTCAACCCGAAACGTCGACTGGACTTTTCAACTGATGCTGACTGACCTACTGAGTTCCTCCAGCACATTGTGAGTGTTCCTAAGAGTACCGTCTGTGGTCCTATCCACCTGGGGACAAACCCCGGCCTTTCTGGCAGCACCCTCACCATAACTTGGTCACCGGGCTGTGGAAAAACCATCCCCTCTCCCTCTGGCTCTTTTTGATCAGCGATTCACTGTTGTTGTTTCGCTCGGTCCTTTAATATTTAAGTTGGTTGCAAAGGTCTTTCATGTATTGGGTCATTCTATCCCTGATTGCCCCAGGCTCCCCGCAACCCATAATTACCCCATAAGGGAGTCGCATTGCTCACCCCATCAATAATTCGTAGGGGCTGAGACCCAAAATGCAGTTCAGGGTTGCGTGCAATCTCATCAAGATTCCTGGTAATACATCAACCGAAGTCTTTCCTGTCTGAGCTATAGCTTTGGCTAACACATTCTTGATTGTTCGGTTCATCCTTTCTACCATCTCTGAACTCTGGGGGTGGTAGGGTATGTGGAACCGTTGTCAAAACCCTAGTAGTTGGCACATTTCCTTCATCACTTTCCCCGTGAAATGTGCTCCCTGATCTGAATCCACCTGAACTGGGGTTCCCCAGCTTGGGAGGATTTCCTGAACTAGGATCCATGCAGCAGTGCGGGCGGTGCAGTCACTTGTTGGGAAAGCCTCTACCCACCGAGTGAAGTGATCCATAATTACCAGACAGTAGCTTTTCCCCGTGCTTTTTAGCAGGGGCCCTGTGAAGTCTATCTGGATGTTTTCCCAGGGTCCCCTCGGCCGAGGCTGATTTGCCAGTTGTAGCTTTCTGCCCTTACCAGGGTTATGCTGGGCACAAATGATACAACGGCGGCAGAATTTCTCAACATCCCCACCCATCCCTGGCCACCACCAGTCCTGCTGGAGGGTTGTGATCATGCTCTGCCTTCCCTCATGCATCGCCCCATGATAAAACTTTAGTAGTATCTGTCTAATACAGGGTGGGTCCATCTCGACTATTTCCTCCCCGTGTGTCCAGCACCCATCTGATCCCTCCTTTGCTCCTTTTAATCTCTATTTTTCCTTCTCTTCTGCCTCTACCTCTTCATATAATTTTACTAAGCTAGCTTCTGTTGTTTCCTCCTGCACACTTGCAATTTCAGTTGCCTCTTGCCCCCCTGCTGCCTTATTCGCAGCAATGTCTGCCCTCAGAGGAACTGGGAAAACTTTATATTCTGGAGTGGCCGCAGTCTCTCTGAGTATCCCTGGTGTTTTTGTTCCTTCGCTATACCCTGAGCAGCAGTCAGTGTGTCATTTTGTATAGGGTCCTGCTTAGGGGGTTTATATAGACCCTCCTCTATTTTAACTGGGTTTATCTTCACCTGCCCACAATCTTGCTTGTCTCTAGCCCACACTGCTGGGAACTGTTGACAAGGTAACCCATAGACACCATCCTGGCTCCAGTCTCTAATGATCGGGGCAGCTGCGCCTATGCTAGCCAGACCGTGTATTCTGTTGGTTGTGCGCGTTCACTGCCCCTGACTCGTCCACATTATTTCTCCCTTTCTCGAATCTACAAAAGCTCCTGCTTCCCTAAGGATGTCTATTCCAAGGATCGTGCCCTTATTATTTGGACATACCCAGAAATACACTGGAAGCTGTACTCCCCCGATTTCTAGTACCTGCAATTCGCTTCATTCTGCTTTTACTGTTTTCCCTCCTACATCCCTGATATAACTGGTCTGTCTGGTTTCTGGTAAGGGTAAGTTTGTTATCGATACCGATGCCCCTGTGTCCACTAACATATTGCATTGCCAACCCCTAACAATGCCGTTGTGTACACCCACGGGTCACCAGCGCTGGCAGGGCAGCCCGCTGCCACATCTATTTCTGTCTTAAGAGGCACCGTTACCAGCTCTTTTATCTGATCGACAGTCAGACCGGTTGCTGATGGGGTGAGTGACTGGGTGTCTGCCGTGACCGTCGCCTGGGTTTTCCCCCTTCCCTTCTGGACACTGTCTCCTGCCATGCCCCGATAGGCCACAGCTGTAGCATATCAACTCCTTCACTGCCTTATACTTGGTCCGGCAGTCCTTTGCTGGGTGCCCTGGCTGCCGGCAAGCAAAACAAGCCCTCCCAGACATCACAGCAGCTGCATCCACTATACCCACTTTACGATTTCTCTTGCCTTTTCTATGGTCTATCTCACTGGCCCACAAAACTATCTCAGAGTAGTTGGACCCTACCGTTATGCCAAAATCTAAAACTTCCTGGTGGGCTGAGCTCAGGCCTTCCTTCAGCATTTTTAGGAAGACTGGGTCGTCCCTCCCTGGGTTATCCAACCCGGAATACTCCTCGTACACTCGGTATTTACGTTCTGCATAATCCATGGCTGTCTCATCAGCCCTCTGGGCCACTGCCATTATCGTTCCCCAGCTACTCTCGCCTCCCCCCAGCCACTGCCTCGCTTCCCCTTTAAAAGAGCGATATCTTTCTTCATCACTGGTGCTCCCGGTAGCTGTCCATGTACCATCCTGCACCCTCTGGGCCATCCTGTCCTACATATTCCTCGGGCACTTGGCTTTCACTAATCCATGTACATCTTTAGGGTGTATCTGGTGAATTTCAACCATTTCCTTGAGTTTGCGTCAGAACTCTGAATTCCCACAGGCAACTTTAAGTGAGGGCAACTTGGACAAAATGCTCTGTTTCTCCCCGGGGGTGAAGGGCTTATGAATAGTCGTAATCAAGGTCAAGGGCTGGCTCGGATCATCAGAGTTCTCAACCTGATGTTGCCTGACTTCAATAGGTGCCATTCTGGTTGATCTCTCTGGGTGAAACCTCTCCCTGAGATATCTCCATACTAATTCCCACACTACACAAAATATAAAACTGCAGAGTATGTATTCCACAATCTGCAAATTTCAAGTACCCAAACTCATGATGCCTGCTGTATTCCCTCGCATCGCACTTGCAAACGCATACACTAAAATGCAGCTCCCCGAACGAGTACACACGCCCCCACTCTGGCGTCTCGAACCGTACCGTTGGTTACCACCTTTTGCAACTGGTGGTTCAAGTCTCACTAAGTTAACCAAGTTACCATGCAAAGGTTCCTCACTTATATAAACACACATGCACACGCACACACTACTTTAATATCTACCAGTTCATCTCTCCACGTTCGTCATACCTCGTGTTCCCATGTGTCCGCCGACCGAACAGATCCAAGTGTGAGTGTTATTTTAGAAAAATACTCACCAACTTAGACTGCTAGGATCGCTGGCCACACGACAGATCACGAAGTATCCCACTCTTGACACCAAATGTTGTATCGTGGGTGAAATCACCGGACAGACAGAGTCACTGGTAGATAGAAAGCAGCTTCTTTATTCAACACAACAAGGTACAGCAGGCATCTTACCGACGGAGACGCTTTCCGTAGAAAGGTCTGCTAGCTCAATGTGGGCTCAATATTTATATACTTTATACTTTATTGTCGCTAAACAATTGGTACTAGAACGTACAATCATCACAGCGATATTTGTTTCTGTGCTTCACACTCCCTGGATTACAAATATTGAAAATTAAGAATAGTTAAAATTTGTAAATATTAAAAATTTAAATTATAAAACATAAATAGAAAGTAGAAAATGGGAAGTAAGGTAGTGCAAAAAAACCGAGAGGCAGGTCCAGATATTTGGAGGGTACCGCCCAGATCCAGGTCAGGATCCGTTCAGCAGTCTTATCACAGTTGGAAAGAAGCTGTTCCCAAATCTGGCTGTACGAGTCTTCAAGCTCCTGAACCTTCTCCCGGAGGGAAGAGGGACGAAAAGTGTGTTGGCTGGGTGGGTTGAGTCCTTGATTAACCTGGCAGCACGGCTCCAACAGCGTGCGGTGTAAAGTGAGTCCAAGGACGGAAGATTGGTTTGTGTGATGTGCTGTGCCATGTTCACAATCTTCTGCAGCTTCTTTCGGTCTTGGACAGGACAACTTCCATACCAGGTTGTAATGCACCCTGGAAGAATGCTTTCTACGGCGCATCTATAAAAATTCATGAGGGTTTTAGGGGACAGGCCAAATTTCTTTAGTTTTCTCAGGAAGTAAAGGCGCTGGTAGGCCTTCTTGGCAGTGACCTCTGTTTGGTTGGACCAAGTCAGGTCATTTGTGTTATTGACCCCGAGGAACTTAAAGCTTAAATATGCGAAACACAATGGCAATCGCTACTTGAAAAGTTGCAGACAATGCATAGGCAATGCTTCCTTTTGAAGCTACATACAAAATATCACACCATCCTTTCCTTCTGACGCCAACATATCTGGGTTGGTATCCACAGCCTTTAGGATTTACTTGGCATTTTGCGTGCTAACATAGAAGACAATTAATATTCATAATGTGTAGATAATACTGTCTTCAAAACTACAACATTCGGTCAAACTATGGCGCCAGAAGCATCTGGTATTTACACCTTTTAGGAAGCCCATCGTGGTGGACTCAATCCACAGTCCTTTGTCAAACAGTTAAAATAGAAATCTGGTGGCCAAAGGCATTTAAGTGTAAACATATCATCTACCCAAAAAAAACTCACTCTAACAGCATGAATACTTTTCATAGGCACTTTACATGTAGGGACAGTGATGGTGAAAGGGGGAGGGAAAGAAGACATGGGGAGGAGTGGTCTCAAGATCCTCAGGTGTTCCTCCCAATGGGATAAAAGCACAAAGAGGGGAAATATCAAAGATTGATGAGAATGGAACTGTGATTGTCATGAGAGATTTAATCAGAAGCAGATTAGGGTAGCGCTGTATCCAGTGCCTTTGCTCTGTGAGCTGCTACAACCACGATCTGCTGGTGACAACCCATTCCAATTGAGTTTCCGATTCACATACCGACATATCGGTCCCTTACAGCTGTCTTAATCGGTGGTGGGGTAGTAATGGGACAAGCTCCCACTTCCCATCAAATGCTGACAATGGTGTGCACCTCAAATTGCCTCTGTCAATCAAGTCCAGCTCCTGGCTTTTACATGTGGCTTTGCTATTACACCCGATGAACTGTTTCCAGTGACAGGGGAAGGTGCGAATGGATTGACTAGCGTCATATAACGAACCGCTATGGACAGATGGGGCTCCTCAGCCATACTTGGCAGCTCAAGTGGAAGAAAAATTCTGATCTCAAACCTCCACTGGCCTGTGGCTAGACCCATTCATGGGGAAGACTTCGGGAGTAAACCCTGAGGAACAATCCGGAGCTGGATTCCCTGTCGGTCCTGTGTTCAATGCAGACTGGCAATCCTGCAACACCGCTGGTGCCTGACTGCATCGGTCTCTGCCGTTGTTTTGGATTCATCAGCTGTGTGGAGAGCAGGGGCCCCTGCATGGGCAACTGCTTGCTTTACATATCACACTTCCCTGACTTACATATCGACTTCAACACCGGGGTGCAATATCCATGGTCGACCCTGACCAGCGGAAGGCCATCACTAACATGTCTGTACACGGCCTCCTTTCCCGCTACAGTGAGGCCGAGTACAGGTTGGATGAGCAACGCCTCATATTCTGACAGTATAGTCTCCAATCTCGATGGGATGAACATTGATTTCTCCAAATTCAAGAATAACTACCTCCTGTTTCCACAACACACCCCCACTTTTCTTCTGACTTTTCCCCCATTCTGATGGCCAATTAACCCCTTCACCTCTCCTCACGCACCCTCATGACCTGCTCATCATTTCTCTCTGGTTCTCCACCTCCTCCGTGTCATCCCATTGTCCACCATTCTCTCCTCTTAGATTTCTTTCTCTTCATCTCTTTGCCTTTTCTGCCTGTCACCCCGCTCCCTCCACAAACCACACGTTCCCCACCCCTCACTTGTCCTCCTCCCCCTCCCCTACCACCTTATTCTGGCTTTTGCCCCTTTCTTTCTAATCCCAATGAAGGTTCTCAGCCCGAAATGTCGACTGTTTGCTGAGTTCCTCCAGCATTTTCTGTGTGCTTGCTTCAGTCTCTGTATTGATTAAGCTAATCAAACTGGTACAGTGGAAGAGGAATTTGTGGAACGGTCAGAGACAGTTTCTTACAGCAGTATCTTACCCACGAACGGGCCATTTCAGATGTAATCTGTGTAATGAGGTGGGATTACAGAGAGATCTTGTGGTGAAGGGTCCCTGAAGAAGTGATAACAATGTGGGAGATCTCCAGATCTCAGATTAAGGGTGAGCACCAGGTCAGAACCAGTGTCCTCAACCTAAATAAAGATAATTACAGAGACGTGACAGTGGAGTTGTCTGGGGCAGATGGGGTAAATAGGCTCAGGGACAGGTCAGTAATGAGCAGTGGCAGATGTTTAAGGAGACTGTTTGTAACACTCAGCAGACATTGATCCTGATTAGACAGAGGGATCACAGAGAGCAAAGAACATTCTGTGGTCAAAGGAGGCAGACAAGAGGATCAGGATTTTTCCAGGAACCAGTAATGAGACAAAATCTAAAACCAACAAGGGAAAAGCAGAGAGGTTAACTCCAATAATTTTCATTAGTGTTCACAGTGGGGGCACAACAAACATCCCACAGAAATCTCATGGTGACATTTCAACATTGTGCCATAATGTGTAACAATCACCATCACGAGGGAAAAACTAATGGGACTAAAATCAAACATTACTTGGTCCCAAAGACCTGCACTGGAGGCTTTCACAGGAAGTCTGGAGAGAAAGTAGAGACATTGAAGTCTGTCAAAACTCACTGTTACAGAAAGGTCCCAGTGGAGTTGAAAGCCATTGTTGAAGAAGGGTGGAAGATGAAAAGCAGGTAACTGTAGTCCAGTTAACTTCACTACAGGCACTGGACTCTATAATCTATGAAGAAATAATGTAATTTAGAAAAGTTTAGTGTCATTGAAATAAGTCACCAGGGTTTACAGTCAAATTCACACAGCACAGAAACGAGCCCTTCAGCTCAAATGGTCCACGCTGACCAAAGTTCCCATCTGAGCTCGTGGTCTGCAACCCCCTCACCACCACATTATGATCAAGGTTATCCTCCTCCTTGTCCCATTTCTTTCCATTTGACCCATATCCTTCAAAACCTTTCCTTTCCATCTACCTGCCCAAGTGCCTTTTTAATGTACCTGACTCAACCACTCCCCATAGCAGCTCATTCCATTTACTGACCAGTCTGTGTGTGGAAAAGTTGCCCTTCAGGTCCTTATTAAATCTCATCTTAAACCAATGCCCTCCAGTTCTTGATTCTCCAACACTGGCAAAAAGACTATTCTCTTTGACCCAACCTGGTCCCTCATGAATTTATACGCCTCTGCAATATCAGCACTCATTCTCCAATATTCCAGGGAAAATTGTCTAAAATCCTTTCCACAACTCTCCTCTGCACTCTTTCCAGCTTAATGCTGTCTGTCACACAGCGGGGTGACCAAAACAAATAATTCTGGTCGCCAGTGAATCTTCTCAGCTCCAGGGTGGACAAGGTCAATTGTGTAATAAGGACACACTTCAGTAAAACCACTGACACTGTACACCAAGCACACTGAGCTGCCAGAGCACAGCACCAGCCAGTGAGGACACAGACCAGTACAACACCCGGCTCTCTACTACAAAGATCAAAGCTGAAAGTAAATGTATTATCAAAATACATTTCTGTCACTGTATACGACCCTGAGATTAGTTTTCTTGTGGGCATACTACCAGTTTGTTAGAGCGGTAGGGGAGGATGAAACTAATTTGGCGGGGGTGGGTTGTAGAAACCAGAGTGGAGGCACTCAGGATAGGAGGGAAGGTAAAAAAGCAAAGATAGCATGCAATTACACTGTCAGATGATGGGACATCACCGCAGCCAGCAGGGTGAGTATCAGTGCATGAGGGATGCAGAATCAAAGGGTAGCGATACTGTACTCAGAGTGTTATATCTCTCTCCACAGAGTATAAGAAATAAGGTGGATGATCTTATTGCCCTATTACAGATTGTCAGATATGATGTCATGGCCATCGCTGAGTCGTGGCAGAAGGATGCTTGCAGTTGGGAGCTAAATGTCCAAGGTTACATGTTGTATCAGAGAGATAGGAAGGTAGGCAGAGGGGGTGGCATCAATTCAGTAGAAAGATGTGATATAGGATCAGAAGATGCTGAATCATTCTGCATTGAGTTAAGAAACTGCAAGGGTAAAAGGACCCTGACGGCAGTTATATACAGGCCTCCAAACAGTAGCTTGGATATGGACCACAGATTACAACAGGAAATAGCAAAGAAGTGCCAAAGGGCAACGTTATGATAGTCATGGGAGATTTCAACATGCAGATAGATTGGGAAATTCAGGTTGGAAATAGATCTCGGGAGAGTCAGTTTGTTGAATAGCTACAAGAAGGCTTTTTAGAACAGCGATGAGCTACATTAGATTGAGTGTTATATAATGAAACCAAGGTACTTAGGGAGCTTAAGGTAAAAGAATCCTTAGGAAACAGTGATGACAATATGATTGTGTTCAGCTTGAAATTTGATAGAAAGAAAGTAAAGTCTGACGTATCAGTATCTCAGTGAAGTACAAGATATTACAGTGGTACGAGAGAGCAGGTGGCCAAAGTAAATTGGAAGCAGATGTTGGCAGGGATCAAGCAGAGAAGCAATGGTGTGAGTTTGTGGGAAAAAGGAGGAAGATGCAGGATAGATGTATTCCAAAAAATGAAGAAACACTCAAATGGCAAAATGGGGCTGATGAGGGAAGTCACAGCTAATGTAAAAGCAAAAGAAAGTGCATCCAACAATGCAAACATTAGTGGTAAGACAGAGGATTGGGAAGCTTTTAAAAGCCTACAGAAAGAATAACAGGAGGGAAAAGATGAAATGTGAAAACAAATAGCAAACAATATCAAAGTGCGTAGTAACAGTTTTTTCAAGTATGTTAAAAATAAAAGAGAGATGAGAGTGGATATAGGACCACTGGAATACGAGGGTGGAGAAATAATAAAGGGGGTCAAGGAGATGGCAAATGAACTAAATAGATATTTTGCATGAGTCTTTGCAGAAGACACTAGCAGTGTGCCAGATATTGATGGGTGTGAGGGAAGAGAAATGAGTGCAGTTACTATTACAAGTGAGAAGGTGCTCAAAAAGCTGAAGAACTTGAGGGTACATGTCACCCGGACCAGATGTACTGCACCCTACAGTTCTGAAAGAGATAGCAATAGAGATTGTGAGATCATTAGTAATTATCTTTCAAAATTATTGGACTCTAGCATGGTGCCAGATGACTGGAAAACTGCAAATGTCACCCCACTCTTTAAGACTCCAGGAAAGGAAGGGAAAGGAAATTATAGAGCAGTTAGCTGAACTCAGTGGTTGGGAAACAGGAATTCTGCAGATGCTGGAAATTCAAGCTACACACATCAAAGTTGCTGGTGAACGCAGCAGGCCAGGCAGCATCTCTAGGAGGTACAGTCGACGTTTCAGGCCGAGACCCTTCGTCAGAACTAACTGAAGGAAGAGTGAGTAAGAGATTTGAAAGGGGGAAGGGGAGGGGGAGATCCAAAATGATAGGAGAAGACAGGAGGGGGAGCGATGGAGCCAAGAGCTGGATAGGTGATTGGGAAAAGGGATATGAGAGGATCATGGGACAGGAGGCCCAGGGAGAAGGAAAAGGGGGAGGGGGGGAAACACAGAGGATGGGCAAGGGGTATAGTCAGAGGGGCAGAGGGAGAAAAAGGAGAGTGAGAGAAAGAATGTGTGTATATAAATAACGGATGGGGTACGAGGGTGAGGTGGGGCATTAGCAGAAGTTAGAGAAGTCAATGTTCATGCCATCAGGTTGGAGGCTACCCAGACGGAATATAAGGCGTTGTTCTTCCAATCTGAGTGTGGCTTCATCTTTACAGTCGAGGAGGCCATGGATAGACATGTCAGAATGGAAATGGGATGTGGAATTAAAATACCTATGTGGGCACTGGGAGATACTGCTTTCTCTGGCGGACAGAGCATAGGTGTTCAGCAAAACGATCTCCCAG
The DNA here is from genome assembly GCF_030028105.1 of Mobula birostris. Lineage (NCBI taxonomy): Eukaryota > Metazoa > Chordata > Chondrichthyes > Myliobatiformes > Myliobatidae > Mobula > Mobula birostris. The sequence goes on from NC_092397.1 coordinate 21,476,194, forward strand.
TCTGCGCCGGGTCACACCAATATATAGAAATCCACATCGGGAGCACCAGACGCAGTACATCACCCCAGCCAACTCACAGGTGAAGTGTCGCCTCACCTGGAAGGACAGTCTGGGGCCCTCAATGGTGGTAAGGGAGGAAGTGTAAGGACATGCGTAGCAGTTGTTCCGCTTACAAAGATAAGTGCCAGGAGGGAGATCAGTGGGGAAGGATGGGGGGGGACGAATGGACAAGGGAGTTGCGTAGGGCGCGATCCCTGCAGAAAGTGGGGCAGGGGGAGGGAAAGATGTGCTTAGTGGTGGGATCCCGTTGGAGGTGGCGGAAGTTACAGAGAATAATATGTAGGACCTGGAGGCTGGTGGGATGGTAGGTGAGGACCAGGGGAACCCTATTCCTAGTGGGGTGGCGGGAGAATGGAGTGAGAGCAGATGTGTGTGAAATAGGGGAGATGCGTTTGAGAGCAGAGTTGATGGTGGAGGAAGGGAAGCCCCTCTCTTTAAAAAAGGAGGACATCTCCCTCGTCCTGGAATGAAAAGCCTCATCCTGAGAGCAGATGCAGCAGAGACGGAGGAATTGCAAGAAGGGGATGGCATTTTTGCAAGAGACAGGGTGAGAGGAGGAATACTCCAGATAGCTGTGAGAGTCAGTAGGTTTATAGTAGACATCAGTAGATAAGATGTCTCCAGAGATAGAGACAGAAAAATCTAGAAAGGGGAGGGAGGAGTCGGAAATGGACCAGGTAAACTTGAGGGCAGGGTGAAAGTTGGAGGCAAAGTTAATAACCACATGGGTCCGAGCTATGCCTACCTTTTTGTTGGCTTTGTCGAACAATCTATGTTCCGAACCTATTCTGGCATCTGTCCCCCACTTTTCCTTTGCTACATCGGCGTTGCTTCCTGCACGCATGCTGAGCTCGTTGACTTTATTAACTTTCCCTCCAACTTTCACCCTTCCCTCAAGTTTTCCTGGTCCATTTCTGACAGCTCCCTCCCCTTTCTAGATCTTTCTGTCTCTATCTCTGCAGACAGCTTATCTACTGATGTCTACTATAAGCCTACTGACTCTCACAGCTATCTGGACTATTCCCCTTCTCACCCTGTCTCTTGCAAAAATGCCATCCCCTTCTCGCAATTCCTCCGTCTCTGCCGCATCTGCTCTTAGGATGAGGCTTTTCATTCCAGGACGAGGGAGATGTCCTTTTTTAAAGAAAGGGGCTTCCCTTCCTCCCCCATTTTACGCACATCTGCTCTCACTCCATCCTCCCACCACCCCACTAAGAATAGGGTTCCTGTGGTCCTCACCTACCACCCCACCAGCCTCCGGGTCCAACATATTATTCTCCGTAACTTCCGCCACCTCCAACGGGATCCCACCACTAAGCACATCTTTCCCTCCCCCTCCCCCGCTTTCCGCAGGGATCGCGCCCTACGCAACTCCCTTGTCCATTCGTCCCCACCATCCCTCCCCACTGATCTCCCTCCTGGCACTTATCCTTGTAAGTGGAACAAGTGCTACACATGCCCTTGCACTTCCTCCCTTACCACCATTGAGGGCCCCTGACAGTCCTTCCAGGTGAGGCGACACTTCACCTGTGAGTCGGCTGGGGTGATGTACTGCGTCCGGTGCTCCTGATGTGACCTTCTATATATTGGCAAGACCCGACGCAGACTGGGAGATCGTTTTGCTGAACACCTGCGCTCTGTCCGCCAGAGAAAGCAGGATCTTCCAGTGGCCACACATTTTAATTCCACATCCCATTCCCATTCTGACATGTCTATCCACGGCCTCCTCTACTGTAAAGATGAAGCCACACTCCAGTTGGAGGAACAACACCTTATATTCTGCCTGGGTAGCCTCCAACCTGATGGCATGAACATTGACTTCTCTAACTTCCACTAATGCCCCACCTCCCCCTCGTACCCCATCCGTTATTTATGTACACACATTCTTTCTCTCACTCTCCTTTTTCTCCCTCTGCCCCTCTGACTATACCCCTTGCCCATCCTCTGGGTTTTCCCCCCCCTCCACCTTTTCCTTCTCCCTGGGCCTCCTGTCCCATGATACTCTCATATCTCTTTTTCCAATCACCTGTCCAGCTCTTGGCTCCATCCCTCCCCGTCCTGTCTTCTCCTATCATTTTGGATCTCTCCCTCCCCCTCTCAAATCTCTTACTAGCTCTTTCTTCAGTTAGTCCTGACGAAGGGTCTCGGCCTGAAACGTCGAATGTACCTCCTCCTAGAGATGCTGCCTGGCCTGCTGTGTTCACCAGCAACTTTGATGTGTGTTGCTAGGACAAATACTGCATGGTTTCCTTAAGGGAAAATCTTGCCTGATGAACCTGCTGGAATTCTTTGAGAAGATTACATGTAGATTGGGTAAAGGGGATGCAGTCCATGTTGGATATTTGGACTTTCAGAAGGCCTTTGACAAGGTGCCACATATGAGGCTGCTTACCACATTAAGAGCCCATGGTATTACAGGAAAGTTACAAGCATTGATTGACTGGTAGAAGGCAGCGAGTGGTAATAAAAGGATCCTTTTCTGGTTGGTTGCCAGTAAGTAGTGGTGTTCTGCAGGAGTCAGTGTTCAACCGCTTCTTTTTGTGCTGTATATCAATGATATAGATGATGAAATAGATGGCTTTGTTGTCAAGTTTGCAGATGATATGAAGATTGGCGGAGGGGCAGGTAGTGTTGAGGAAATGGGTCGGCTGCAGAATGACTTAAACAGATCAGAAGATGGGCAAGAGAGTAGCGAATGAAATACAATGTCAGAAAATGCATGGTCATGCTCTTTGGTAGTAGAAATAAATGTGCAGACCTTTTTCTAAATGGGCAGAAAATCCAAAAATCTGAGATGCAAAAGGAATTGGCAGTCCTCGTGCAGAACAACCTAAAGGTTAACTTGCAGATAGAGTTGGTGATGAGGAAGGCAAATACAATAATTAACATTCCTTTCAAGGGGTCTCAAATATAAGAGCAGGGATGTGATGCTGAGGCTTTATAAGGCACTGGTGAGACCTCACCTTGAGTACAGTGAACAATTTTGGGCTCCTCATCTGGAAAAGATGTGGAGGCATTGGAGAGGGTTCAGAGGAGGTTCATAAGGATGATTCCAGGATTGAGAGTGTTAGCCTCTGAGGAATGTTTTATAGCTCTGGGTCCGTACTCGCTGGAATTTAGAAGGATGAGGGGGGATCTCATTGAATCCTTTCAAATGTTGAATGGACTAGACAGAGTAGATGTGGAAAAGCTGTTTCCCATTTTCCATGGCGAGGGAGTCTAAGACAAGTGGGCACAGCTTCAGGGTAGAGGGGCGCCCATTTAAAACAGAGATGCAGAGAAATTTCTTTAGCCAGAGTGTGGTGAATTTGTGGAATTTATTACCAGAGGCAACTGTGGGGGCCAGGTCGTTGGGTGTATTTAAGGCAGAGCTGGGTAGTTTCCTGATTGGATGGGGCATCAAAGGCTTCGGGGAAAAGGCCGAGGAGTGAGGCTGAGGAGGAGAAGCAAGGGTCAGCCATGATTGAATGGTGGGGCAGACTTGATGGGCCAAATGGCCTAATTCTGCTGCTATGTCTTATGGTCTTACTCAGTTAATCCAACAACCACAACGTAATCAATGAGACACCGCACCCAACCCAGTAACCAAATAACCAATGTGTAAACGACAACAACGTGTGCAAATACAAGAGAGAAAATAATAATAATCATAAAGAAATGAGAAATAAATAGAGAACATAAGATGCAGAAGTCGTGAAAGTGAGTCCATAGATTGTGGGAAACAGTTCAGTGATGAGTTTAGTGAAGTTAGATGGAGTGATCTCCACTGGTTCTGGTTTAAGGTGACACTGGTGAATCTCTTTTTCTAGTAAATGAATAGCCTGTAACTTCCCTTTGGACTTGGAGGCAATTTGATGTGGCAGAACAGAGGTGAGGCAGCGGACCCGTCACTGAGAGTGAGGAAGACACAAAGTTTGGTTGATTTAAACACCGGGCCCAAATGGAAACGTCAGGTACAGGCCAAATGGAGGCAGCGGGGACCAGGCCCCAGATCGTATCGAAGCAACTGAACCCAGTGTTTGGATGATGATTTCGGTGCCAGGCCAGATTGAAATGGTCAGTGTGTTGGGCCCGAGGCCAGGGACGAGCCGGTTCAGCTCGCTGCTCCATTCTGCGCTGAACTAAGCATCTGTGAAATGGACTCTCTGAGGATTTCAGTTCAAAATGCTACAGTATTTGCTTGTGTTTATTGTTTGCATGTATTTATTTTCCTTTCTGCACATTGGGTGTTTGACAGTCTTCTTGCTCTATTAGTGGGTTCTTTTGGCTTTCTTTGTTTTATGGCAGCCTGTTTGGAACGAACCTCAAGTTTGTAGAATATAAACATACTTTGATAATAAATGTACTTTGAACTTTGGTTGAAAAACCTGATGGTTGAGGGTTAAAATCAGTTCAAAAATTTAACAAAACTCAAAACTGATGATCTTTGCATTACAGGCCAGGATGCAGAAGAGTGGAAAATGACAAATATTCTTCCCCTTTTTAAGAACTTCAATCGGGACAAGACAGGAAACTATACCCTGGTGACTCTTACATTAGTGGTAGGGATATTCTTGGAAATGATTTTTAACAATAGGATCAACTTGTATCTGAGAAAGCATAAACACATTTGGAGTAGCGAAAATCTCTTTGCATGGACAACGTCAAGTCTTGCAAACTTGGTTGAATTTTTAAAGTGAGAAATTCAATTGCTGAGGGCCGAGTAGTGGCTATAGAACATGCGGACTCTGGTGAAGCTTTCAACAAATGCCCTGATCGAAAGCAGGAAGGCATACGGGCTGAATAGATATTTGGTAGAATATATTCAAAGTGTAGCTTGGTCAGAGAACACAGAACATAATGGTTGAGGGGTGTGATTCTGACTGGAGACCTGTGAACAGTGGTGCCCCACAAGAATCAGTGCTGGGAACTCTGTCCTGACGAAGGGTCTCGGCCTGAAACGTCGACTGTACCTCTTCCTAGAGATGCTGCCTGGCCTGCTGCGTTCACCAGCAACTTTGACGTGTCTGCTCTTTGTGAAGTGATTTGGATGAAAATTAAGCTGGGCTGATTTGTAGGTCTGAAGAGACACAGAAATTAGTGGAGTTGTGGGTACAGAGTAAGGTTCACACAGGATAGACATAGACATACTTTATTGATCCCGAGGGAAACTGGGTTTTGTTACAGCTGCACCAACCAAGTAGAGAGCAGAATTATAGAAATACAAAAACAACAAACAATCAAACACTAATATGCAAACTATGCCAGATGGAAATAAGTCCAGGACCAGCCTATTGGGTCAGGGTGTCTGACCCTCCACGGGAGGAGCTGCAAAGTTCGATGGCCACAGTCAGGAACAACCTCCCATGACGCCCAGTTGTATCTCGGTGGAATATGGCCGGAGTCCAACAGCAAAAAGTTCAATATCCAGGCTACAAACACGTTCTTCGATCGCAATATGACCAGGATTGCACCATCCATTGCGAACCAGAACAGCAAGCCCCCAACTCCTTTATGCTTACCGCTCTCAGTGCACTTCCGGTCAGCCTGAACGGTCTCGAAGCCCTCCATGGAAAAGTTGTGGTCGGGAATGTCCACGTGCAGTCCAAGTGGAGAACTCCTCTTCTCCATAAGCCTCTGTTGTCTCGACCCGGTCCGCTTTCCTCATTCAGGATGCAGCAGAATACAGACCAGCTGTAAATGCGGACAGAGAAATGGTAGATGAGCCAAAGAACTTTGGGAAGTCAGATTTCAGAGGTTTTCTTTGGAATTCCTCTCCCTGTTGGAGTAGTTGAAATGGCATTTATGGCAATGACAAGCTCCACCTCAAGAAGTGGGAGATCAGGGAGTCAGTCAGTGTCCCTGACAACTTCACATCAGGGAAATGCACCATCTGCAGCTCCTGACTGACCCTGTGAAGGACACGGAGCTGGAGATGGACAGATCTAGAGTTTCCAGGATGCTGAGACCAGAGTTTCAGTGAGTTGGTCACACCTGAGATCAGGCTGCAGATAGTTTAGTGACAACCATGACTGGAAAGAGGAAGGGACAGACAGTGCAATGTCTCCCTGTGGCTGTACACTCCTTTGGATATCCCTGAGAGGATGACAAACCAGAGCACAGCAGCCCGTCAGGTCGGTGGTACTGACAGCCCGGTCTGATGCTCTGAGTGAGGAAAGGACAAGCAGAGCAGTAATGACAGCACTCTCACAGTACAGGGGACATGCAGGAGATTCTGTGGCAGCAATAGAGATGCCAGGATAATGTGTCGCCTCCTGGGTACCAGGGTCAGGTACGTCTGAGAGATGCAGGATTTCCAAAAGATAGACTTGCCGGTAGAGTCGGTGGGAAGGAAGCCAAATGCAATATTTCATTCATTTCCAGAGGACTACTGCACAGAAGCAAAGATGTAATACTGAGGATTGATGAGGCATTGGCTCAATCACACTTGGAGTATTGTGAACTGTTTTGGGCCCCTTATCTAAAAGAGTATGTGCTAGCATTGGAAAGGGCCCGAAGGAGGTTCACAAGAATTATCCCAGCAATGAAAGGGTTAATGCATGAGGATGTTTGATGGCTCTCGGCCTGTCTGTACTCACTGGAGTTTAGAAGAAAGAGGGGATCTCATTGAAACCTATCAAATATTGAAAGGCTGAGATAGAGTGGCCGTGGAGAGGATGTTTCTGATAGTGGGGCATCTACAACCACAGGGCACATCCTCAGAATACTAGGACATCCTGTTAGAACAAAGATATGGAGTAATTTCCTTAGTAAAGGGTAGTGAATCTGAGCAGCCTATGTCAGGATGCTGTTCATTGAATACAGTTCAGCGTTTAACCCCATCATTCCCACAATCCTGATCAATAAGCTACAGAACCCAGTCCCTCTGCAATTGGATCCTCGACTTACTAAAGGAGAGACCACAATCTGTGTGGATTGGTGATAATATCTCCCCCTCGCTGATGATCAACACTGGTGCACCTCAGGGGTGTGTGCTTAGCCCACTGCTCTACTCTCTATATACCCATGACTGTGAGGCTAGGCATAGCTCAAATACCATCTACAAATTTGCTGATGACACAACCACTGTTGGTAGAAACTCAGATGGAGATGAGAGGGCACAGAGGAATGAGATATACCAGCTGTGGTGTCGCAGCGAGAACATTGCACTCAGTGTCAGTCAGACAAAAAGAGCTGATTGTCGACCTCAGGAAGGGTAAGACGAGGGAACACGAACCAATCCTCATGGAGGGATCAGAAGTGGAGAGAGGAAACAATTTCAAGTTCCTGGATATCAATATCTCTGAAGATCTAACCTGGTCCCAACATATTGATGCAGCTACAGTACAAAGAGGGCAAGACAGTGGATATATCTCATCAGGAGTTTGAAGATTTTTGGTTTGTCACTTTAAAACACTCAAAAACTGCTATAGGTGTATTCGATGCATAGCATTTATAATACACGTTATTTCTGTTTTTGCACTATAGTTAATCTACATAATATACATATCCATATACACACATACTGATCTATTTATTCTTTCTATATTTTCATGTACTGCATTGAACTGCTGCTGCTACATTAACAAATTTCATGACACATGCCGGTGGTAACAAACCTGATTCTGGTTCTGACTCTGAATTCACTGCCACAGACGGCTGAAGCCAATTCACTGGGTATATTTCATGTGGAGGTTCTCGACTGTGGGGAGGAAAAGAGGGTCTGAGAGGGTTCAGAGATCTGTCATGATCTCTTACTCCTGGCAGAATGGTGCAGCAGACTGGATGGGCCAAATGGCCTAATTCTGCTCCTGTGTTTTATGGTCTGATGGTCTCCGAGCAGCTGCAGGACATTTCAAATGGAAGGCTGAGCAGCCAGACATCGTGGTGGACGGTGCATGTTAGTAATAGCAATGTAGGGAGGAGGAGGGTTGTGGTCCTGTGCAGTGAATTTAGAGAAATAAGACAGAAACTAAGAAATAGTAAGCTGTGTATTACTCCCAGTGTCACTTGTGACGGGGAGATATAGAAAGATACCACTGATGAATGTGTGGCTGAGGAGCTGGTGCAGGGCAAGAGATTCAGTTTGATCGATCAATGGGGATAACTTCTAGGGATGATTGACAGAAACTGTTCACTCCCTCGGGTCTTCATGGGAAGGAACAGTTTTCTCCCTCCTGAAACTACAGGGAATAGTTTTAACGTGACAGGTTGGAGGTTTAAGGAGGATCTGAAGGGTGAGGTGATGGAGGTGGATAAATTTATCTGAGACATGCAGAGGTTAGAGAGACAGAGACAGTTTCCCTCGGTATAGGTGTAAATCTAAAGGGAATAGTTTTAATGTGAGGGGGGAGAGATTTAAAGGGGATCTGCAGGGTAAATATTTCACACAGAGAATAGCCGGTAATCCAAATGAGTCAGAGGAGATGGTGGAGGCAGAAACACACAAAGGCTCTGTTCACAAACACTTCTCAGAACCTATCATTCACTGTGTACATCCTGCCCCAGTTGAACTTCCAGGTGCTGGGTCCATTGTTGTTTTCCATCTGTATTAATGATCTAGATGAGAATGTGGTGAACTGGATCAGGAAGTTCGCAGATGACACCAAGATTAGTCGTGCAGTGGACAGTGAGGAAGGCTAACAAATCTTGACATACGATGTGGACTAGCTAGAAAAGTGGCAGATGGAATTTAATACACACAAGTATGAGGTGTTTCGAACATAGGATTAACGAGAGAAATGTATGGTTTAAAGAGGATCTGATGAAAACTGTCCTCTTTCCCCTTTCCCCACAAGGAGGTTACAATCTGGAACACACTGTCTGAGGGGGTGGTGCAGGCTGGTATTTAAGGACCATCTGGATGAGTGTTTGAATCACCAAGGCAGGGTAGGAGACAGACCAAGTGCTGAGTTAGTGGGGACAGATTCTCGATGGTCAGTATGGACATGCAGAAACCACTGACTGTGAAAGTGCAGTGGGAACCTGAAACACAGAACTTCAGGATGGACTCAGCTAAAACATTCAGAACCCAGTACGACGGATTTTTCTTGTACAAAGGTATTAATGGTCACATACTGAACCAAACCCCTCAAAAGGTTACCAAAATGTTGTGGTCAGGCTTTCATACCCCTCTGGGCCTTGCTCACTGAAGCCCCTGTGCATGTGCCTCTAATATTGTTACACAGTTCCCTGTATGTGGCATCACAGGTAGACAGGGTTGTGTGTTCTACTTGCCTTGTCAGCCAAAGAACTGCCTCTCATTAGAGTTGGACAAAACTGTTTAAAGACAGATTTAAAGGGGATCTGAGGGGTAAATATTTCACACAGAGAATAACTGGCATCCGGAATTAACTCCCAAAATAGAGTCACTGGTTTATACAGAAATGAAACAGTCTCTTCGGTACAACTCATCCCCGCCGACCAAGTCGTCGACCTGAACTCGGCCCATCTGCCTGCATTAGGCCCGTATCCCTCTCAACCTTTCCCATCCATGTGACTGTGCAAATATGTTTTAAATATTGTACCTGAGGCAGAGAGCCGGTGCAGTGAGGCGCTGACAGACACTCACTGTTCCGCGGGCAGGAAGAGGAGAGGCGGATCCCACAGCGGAGCCGAAACCCCAACAAGTGGAGACCGGCTCCACCATCTCGGACTTCCCGCACTGGACCGTTTCCAAGGAAACGACGGCGGTGACGGTTGGTCCCCTGTGACGTCACCGCGTGTCTGTCACGTGACGGGGCAGCGGGAGCTGTCAATCAGTGGAGCCGCCAGAAAACTCGGGAGCATCGTAAATAGAATCGGTCTGGGGAGGGTGGGGGCGGATTTCCAGGAACGGTGACTATCCCACCCCACCTCCGGGAAGTGACTGTAATATTCACATTTAATCTGACTCTTCGGTCCTAGAAATATTTAATGTTTGTATTTTGTATATTTCTGCGTGGATAGTCCTTTTAATTTTAGGTAAAAAAAACGTTGGAACTATATCACCTTCATCAACCTTCCTGGTAACTTCCTCAAAAACACTCTACAAGATTGGTTAGACATGACGTACCATGCACAAAGCCATATTAACTATCCCCAGTCAGTCCCTCTCTATCCAAATAATTATATCTATGGTTGCTTAGAATACCTTCCAATAACCTTCCAACAACTGATATTAGGCTCACTGGCCTATGATTTCTTGGCTAATTCGTAGACCCTTCCTTAAACAACAGAACAACATTAACTATCTTCCAATCCTCTAGTACCGCACCAGTGGATGAGGAGGTTTAAGATATCTCTGCTTGCACCCTGCAATTTATGCATTATCCTCCCACAAGGTCTGTGGGACCACCCTGTTGGGCCAGTAGATTTATTCACCCTAAGGCAGCAAACTTTTCCTCTTCTGTGATCTGTACAGGGTCCATGACCTCGCTGCAGCATTGTCTCACATATGTGTCCCTCTCCTGAGGATTTACAGCTGAACAAAATCTATCTCCTACAACTCTTGTGGCTCCAAATATAGAATACCAATCTTATCTTTCAGAGGACCAGTCTTGCCCCTTTCTATCCTTTTGCTCTTAATATATCTGTATAAATGCTTTTTTTCCTTCATCTTTTATGCAACAGTAAACACGTTTTCTTTTCACCTTCCTGATTTTCTTCTTACATCTTCTCCTGCATCTCTTAAACACCTTAAGTACCCCATTTGTTCCTGCCTCTCGAGACCTGCTACATACCGTACATCTGTCATTTTCTTAATCCACTCTCAATTTCTCTCAGAAACAAGGGCCAAGGTTCAATCTGTTAGCCTTGCCTTTTATTCTGAAAGAAGATACAAATTCTGTACTCTCAGAATTTCACTTTTGAAATCCTCCCACTTACAAATCACACCTTTGCCAGAAAATAACCTATCCCAACCCACACTTGCCAGATCCTCCTCGTACCATAAAATTGGCCTTTCTCCAATTTTGAACCTCAACCTGAGTACCTGACCTATACTCTTCCATAATTACATTGAAACTAATGGCATTATGATTACAAGATCCAAAGTATTCCCCTGCACAAACTTCTGTGACCTGCCCTATCTCATTGCCTAACTGGAGATCTGGTATCACACTCTCTCCAGTTGGAACTTCTGTGTACTGATTAAGGAAACTTCCCTGAGACAAATTTGACAAACTCATCCCATCCAGCCCTTTTATGGTATGGATGTCACACTGAATATGTGGAACTTTGAAATCGCACACTATCAGAACTTTAATTTTCTTGTAACAGTCTGTGATCTCTCTACAAGTTCTCTCTGCTAAATCCCACAGACTGTTGGGTTGTCTATAATATAATCCCATTCCTTTCTTAATTCCTCAGTTCTACCCATAAAAGCTCATGAGACAACCTCTCCTGTCTACCCTGACTGAGCACTATTGTGACATTTTCCCTGACTAGTAATGCCACCTCACCCCCTTTAATCCCTTCTGCTCTATGACATCTAAAACAATGGAAGCCTGGAACACTGACCTGCCAGTCCTGCCCCTCCTGCAATCAAGCCTCACTAATGACATAATTCCACATGTTGATCCATGCACTGACCTCATCTGTCCTTTCCTACAATACTCCTTGTGTTGAAATATACGCAGCTCAGGACATCAGTCCTACCTTGCTCAAGCTTTTCATTCCTGACTTTGTACGTGGGGTTAACAACATCTTTTCACACAACCACTCCACTATCTGTTCTGGTGCTCTGGTTCCCATCCCCTTGAAACTCTCATTTAAACCAACACCCCTAGTAAACCTTCCCACTAGGATATTAGTCCCCCTCAAGTTCAGAAGAGAACCCAGTGATACGGAAATCTGAAGCCCTCCCTCCTGCACCAACTCCTGAACCTCTATAAACTGTATGATCTTCCTATTTCTGACATCACTGGCATGTAGCACAGGTAGCAATCCTGAAATTCACAACCCTGTGGATCTTGTGCTTTATGTAGCACCCAACTTTGCAGGACCTCGTCAATAACCCTCACCAGGTCATTGGTACACAAGTGAATCACAACCTCAGGCTGCTCACCCTCCCACTTAAGAATGCTGTGAAATCGACCTGAGATGTCTCTGATCCTGGCAACCGGGAGGCAGCAACCATCTGGGAATCTTGTTCTCATTCATGTAAACTCCTTTCTATTCCCCTAACCAATGAAACCCCATCACTACAGCTCACCTCTTCTCCCCACTTCCCTCCTGAATTACTGAGCCAGACTCACTCACAGTGACCTGACCCATGTGGCCCACAGTATTCCAAAGTGGTATACGTGTTGTTGATGGGAACAGCCACAAGGGTACTCTGCACTGCCTTCCTATTCACTCTCCCCCTCCTGACAACCATCCCACATCTTGGGTTTAATCACTTCCCTCATGTGCTGTCTATCAACAACTCAGTCTCTCGGGGGATCCAGAGTCCATTCAGTTCAATCTCCAACTCCTCAGCACGGCCTGATAAAAGTTTCAGCTTTATGCCTTCTAGCAACAGTAGTCATCAAGGACACTGGATGTCTCCATTTCTTCAGTCGTAGAAGAGAGCATAACAGAGGGTCATTCACTGATGGGGTTATAGCACAGACCTCCCAAGACAGTCTTGTTACATGCACGTGCAGTTCAACTCTTTGAATGATAATGCAGAAAGTTTGAAGTTAATAACTCATCTCCTTCTACCTTCAGCCATGAACTTATCAATTACCCCTCGTATGTCTATTTTAATGCGAGAAGTATTATAAATAAAGCAGATGAACTTAGATCGTGGATCAGCACATGGAGCTATGATGTTGTGGCCATTACATGGATGGTACAGGAGCAGGAATGGCTTTAGGTGTTTCAGAAAGGATAGGGAGGGAGGCAAAAGCGGTGGGGGTTTGGCACTGTTGATCAAGGATAGTGTCACGGCTGCAGTAAAGGAGGAAGACATGGAGGGGTTGTCTATGGAGTCTCTGTGGGTGGAAGGTAGGAACAGGAAGGGGCCAAAAACTCGACTGTGTGTTTTTATAGACCACCCAATAATAACAGGGACATCGAGGAGCAGATGGGGAAACAGATTCTGGAAAGGAGTAATAGTAAGTGTTCTTCCAGTGGGAGATTTTAATTGCCCAAGTATTGATCAGCATCTCCCAAAAGTGAGGGTTTAGATGGGGTAGAGTTTGCTAGGTGTGTTCAGGAAGGTTTCTTGACACAACATGTAGATAACCCTACAAGAGGAGAGGCTGTATTTGATCTGGTATTGGGAAGTGAACCTGGTCGGGTGTCAGGTCTCTCAGTGGGAGAGTATTTTGGAGATAGTGATCACAATTCTATCTCCTTTACCGTAGCATTGGAAAGAGATAGGAACAGACAAGTTAAGAAAATGTTTAATTGGAGTAAGGGGAAATATGAGGCTATCAGGGAGGAACTTGGAAGCATAAATTGGAAACAAATGTTCTCAGGGAAAGGTACGGAAGAAATATGGCAAATGTTCAGGGGATATTTGCGTGGGATTCTGAGTCGATACGTTCCAATGAGACATGGAAAGGATGGTAGGGTACTAGATCCGTGGTGTACAAAAGCTGCTGTTAATCTGGTCAAGAAGAAAAGAACAGCTTACAAAAGGTTCAAAAAACTTGGTAATAATAGGAATCTAGAAGATTATGAGGCTTGCAGGAAGGATTTTAAGAATGAAATCAGGGGAGCGAGAAGCAGCTATGAGAAGGCCTTGGAGGGTAGGATTAAGGAAAACACCAAGGCATTCGACAAGTATGTGAAGAGCCAGAGGCTAAGACGTGAGACAATAAGACCAACCAAGTGTGACAGTGGAAAAGTGTGTATGGAACCGGAGGAGATGGCAGAGTAATTAATGAATACTTTGATTCAGTATTCACTACGGAAAAGGATCATAGCGATCGTAGGGATGACTTGCAGCAGATTGAAAAGCTTGAGCATGTAGATATGAAGAAAGAGGATGTGCAGAGCTTTTGGAAAGCATCAGGTTGGATACATCACCGGACCAGAAGAGATGTACCCCAGGCAACTCTGGGCGGCGACGGAGAAGATTGCTGAATGTCTGGCGATGATCCTCGCATCATCAATGAGGATGGGAGAGGTTTCGGAGGATTGGAGGGTTGCAAATGTTGTTCCCTTATTCAAGAAAGGGAGTTGGGATAGCCCAGAAAATTATAGGCCAGTGATTCTTACTTCAGTGTTTGGTAAGTTGATGGAGAAGATCCTGAGAGGCAGGTTTTGTGAACATTTGGAGAGGCATAATATGATTAGGAATAGTCAGCATGGCTTTGTCAAAGCAGACTGTTCCTTATGAGCCTGACTGAATATTTTGAGGATTCAGAATGTATTATTGGGCTGTTAATATACTTTATGTGTGTTCTTGGTTATATTGGACTGATAAAATTAAACAACCACCTTGGGTTTATTTGGAATTGAAAGCTGTGAAACAATTTTCTTAACTTTGTTATTAGGAGCTTCTTTACCTGTGCAATTAGCCAAAATTTCTAATCCAAATTTATATCCTATCATTAAGCAGTCATTACGAATTTGGTACCAATTTCATATTTTTTTTAATCTTAAGAAATTTAACCTTCTTAGTTTAATTTATTGAAACTGTTTATTTTAACCTTCACTTAGTGATCCTACCTTTTCTCTTTGGAGGAATAAAGGAGTTTATTCCTTCATGTATCTGTTCCAAGTTGCTTAAGGACAACAAAGTCACGGCATTGGAGTGGCCATCACAAAGCCCTGACATCAATCCAATAGAAAGTTTGTGGGCAGACCTGAAAAAGCGTGTGCAAGCAAGGAGGCCTACAAACCTGACTCAGTTACACCAGCTCTGTCTGGAGGAATGGAACAAAATTCCAGCAACTTACACTGAGAAGCTTGTGGAAGGCTACCCAAAACGTTTGACGGAAGTTAAACAATTTAAAGGCAACACTACCAAATACTAACAAAGTGTATGCAAACTTCTAACCAACTGGGAAACTGATGAAAGAAATAAAAGCTGAAATAAATCATTCTCTCCACTATTATTCTGACATTCACATTCTTAAAATACAGTAGTGATCCTAACTGACCTAAAACAGGGAATATTTTCTCGGATTAAATGTCAGCAATCGTGAGAAACTGAGTTTAATTGTATTTGGCTAAAGTGTATGTAAACTTCTGACTTTAACTGTAGTATTAATGGCAAGACTCTTGTCCATGTGGAGGATCAGAGGGACCTTGGGTTCCGAGTCCATAGGACACGCAAAGCTACTACTCAGGTTGACTCTGTGGTTAAGAAGGCATACGGTGCATTAGCCTTCATCAACAGTGGGATTGAGTTTAAGAGCCAAATGATAAGGTGCAGCTCTACAGGACCCTGGTCAGACCCCACTTAGAGTTATGACGAAAGACCAAGTTATTAGAAGATTGATGCTGATGAGAGAGATAAGAGAGACAAAAGGGAGAAGCGTTCAAAATGTTAATGAGAGACGAGAGAGATTAACGAAAAGAGACACAGTTCCGAGTATTAACAGACCGGTTGCTTTGAACCTGAACTGTTTGAAGTTTGATGGACAGATGAAACCCCAGCAGGGGGATAAAAAGAACAGGTTCGCTAAGGCACAACAGACATCACGAGATCACGAGATAACGAGACCCTGGAAGTGCGGTGTGCCCCCACAAGTTGGTGGAAATTTGAAGGTGAGGTCGCGGGACCGACCATAGATGCACAGGGTGAAAAAGTACGATCGGCGGGAACCTGGTGTGTGTGTCCACCCTTGCCTGGGTGCCCGGCTCACCGCGGAAGAACGATCGTATCCAGAACAGAGGGGTCACAGTCGGTGACCTCAGAAGACATTAAAAAGGGCTCGCCCTAAGGCTAACTGTGAGGAATATCAAAGGTCTGTTTGAATCCGATTTGCATATCATCATTCGCTCTCTCTCTCTCTCTCTCTCCAACAGCACCACAGCAATTGCTGCGAACTGTACTGAGCTGAACTAAACTCTGCGTCACTTGAGACTGGTCATTTTACCCCTAGACTGCGATAGAGCTTAATTGATTCCTATTACCCTAGTTCTGTGTACATGTGTGTTTTATCATTGCTAACCCGTTGCATTTATATCCTTACGATTAGAGTACTGTGTTACTTATTTCTTTAATAAAACTTCCTTAGTTCCAGTAATCCAGACTCCAACTAAGTGGTCCATTTCTGTTGGTTTGGCAACCCAGTTATGGGGTACGTAACATAAGTGGGGGCTCATCTGGGATTTTGAACGCTAAATTTGGGACGGGGTAAATTGATTGGGTTAAAATTCCCAAAGAAAGAAAGAGCAAACAGCAGAAATGGAGATTGAGGAATTTCTAAAGGCGCCGACCTTGGAGGCATTAGAGGATGCCAGGAAATCAGAATTGGCAACTGTGGCCAAACATTTGAATCTTTTTAAAGGGAATTCGACAATGAGGAGAGCAGAGATGCACAGAGCTATCGTAAAGCACTATGTATCTAAAGGTGTGTTTCCCCAAGGGGAGCTGGAGGTGGTATCTATGGGAAAACCTGGTGCAGAAGCAGTACAGGTGCAGATTGAAAAATTGAGACTCGAGCACGAGTTCTGGGTAAAGCAGCTGGAGTGAGAAGAGAAGCAGTTAGAACGCGAAGAGAGAATAAAACAGTTGGAGCGAGAAGAGAGGGACAGGCAGTTAGAACAAGAAGTGAGAGAGAAACAGAGGGAAAGGGAATTTGAGCTAGAGAAGTTAAAGATGACAATAGCACAGGGGCCCATGTCGATCCAAGGTGGAGGGTTCAGGGCGACCCAGGAGGTTAGGCTGGTTCCCCCATTTGAGGAGACCTATGTTGATGGGTACTTTCTCCATTTTGAAAAAGTTGCTGCAAGTCAGGACTGGCCGAGGGATAGTGGGCTGTTTTCCTTCAGAGTGTACTTAAAGGAAAAGCCCAACAAGCTTACTCAGCCTTGTCCTCAGAAGAAGCCCAGAGGTATGATGAGGTGAAAGAGGCCATACTCAGGATTTATGAGTTGGTCCTGGAGGCATACCGGCAGAAGTTCCGGAATGCGAGGAAGCAGTGGGGCCCGCACGTATTTAGAGTTTGCCCGTGAGATGCAGATGTATTGTGAGCGTTGGTGCGCCTCGAAAGGGGTCAATGGGGATTATGACAGACTGCTACAGCTAATACTGATTGAGCAGTTTAAAGGTTGTGTCCCTGAAGGTATGAGGCCCTACCTAGATGAGAGCAAGGCAGAAACCTTTGCCGCAATTGCTAAGTTAGCAGATGAATACGCGTTAACGCACAAAGCGAAATTTACCCCGAGTAAAGGCTACCAGAAGGGTAGTCAAGGGGGCGGGGAGAGTCCGCCAGAAAAGTGAGAAAGTTAGCCGGGGACTAGTGAGAAGGATAAGGAAGACAGGAAGCAGTTTGTTAGGAAGTCTTCTGGGGTTGTATGCTATAATTGCGGGAAAGCCGGACACTTTGCGTCCAGGTGCTTTGCCCCAAAGAAGGAGACGGGGAAAGGGAAAACGATGGTTCCAACTGGCTGTATTGAGCTGGAAAACAACCCGCTAGGGAAAGGAAGAAGAAGTCTGATAAAGTTCAGGAAAGGCGCGAGAGGTTTATCTCAGCCGGATTGGTGTTGGTGAAGGAGGGGTTAAATCCAGTTCCAATACGGATCTGGAGAGACACTGGAGCTTATCAGTCATTGATATTAAAGAGTGTGTTGGACTTTAGTTCAGAAACCCAGACTGGGGAGGTCAGGGTGATAAAAGGTATTGGGAAAGGGACTGAAGCAGTACCTTTGCACCAGATACACCTAAAAAGCGACTTGGTCTCCGGACCGGGCACGATCGGGGTGAGGCCCGAACTACCGATGGAAGACGTGGAGGTCTTACTTGGTAATGACCTCGCCGGCAGAGAGGTGTACCCAGCAGTAAAACTGACAAGCCAGCCTGCCAGTATTGAGGCCCCACCCATGGACTCACAGGTTTATCCTGTTTGCGCAGTGACTCGGCGCATGTCCAGAAAGGCTGCCGAAGCTAATATAGATTTAGCTGAGACGTTTTTACCAACCTTGTACCAGGAGGGGTTAGAAAGTAAGAGAGAGCGTAGTGAAACAGGAGGAAGTGAAGGAGTTGAGTTAGATTTATCATTGGCAAGGAAGGAATTTGTACAGGCACAGGAGCGAGACGAGGAGCTGATGGTTTTGACGGAGGCAGCTCTCTCCGAAGCAGAATTAAGAAGGGAGCCAATGGGCTATTATGTGAAGGAGGGAGTACTAAGGAGGAAATGGAGACCAAGTACCGTGCCCGCAGATGAGAAATGGGGGGAGGTGCCGAAAATTTATGGGGATGAGATTCTTAACCTGGCCCACAAGATACCCCTGGGTGGACATTTTGGGGTGAGGAAAACAGTCGATCGAATCATGAAAGAGTTCTACTGGCCGCACATGAGGAAGGATGTTATTGACTATTGCAGACGTGAGGTAACACAGTTACAGGCTATTAACATGTTAAAAGCCTACCACGATCAGAAAGCAGATCTAGTTGGTGTTATCACGAAAATTAATGAGGCTAGGGTGCCACCTGATAAGGGGAAAACTCATTTTGAAAAGATGAGTGTGGTGCCGACCAGATGGGAGAACTCTATTGCGTTGGCCAACTTTGCTGATGAGTTCTCTCACTTAATCCCCGAACAAAGTGAGCTGCCGATAAAGCCAATTAAACCGCATGCACACGTATGACCGGATGTCCCGAGGCGATGCAAAGAGCCGGGACATGGTGTTGTTGTCACATCAGGTCAGCCTAGTGAGCAACACTCCTACAGGATGATTAATTCAGTGACAAAAGGCTAAAGAACGCAGAAGCGTATATTGGTGATTTAGTGGTCTGGAGTGACACGTGGGAGGAGCACATTGTGGCACTGTTTAAAAATCTGTTTGAAGCCAGCCTGATAGTGAACCTCGCAAAAAGTGAATTCGGCCACGGAAAAATCACTTGTCTGGGACTTGTGGTAAGACAGTGGCAGCTGGCACTGATGCAGGCTAAGGTGCGGGCTATCTCAGAAGTCCCCACCCCGACAGACAAGAGAGCCCTGAGAAGGTCCTTGGAGATGGTAGGGTACTATCGGAAGTTTTGCAAAAAAATAACCTTGCAGATACTACCCTCCCTCTTACTAAGCTCTTGCCAAAGAATGCTAAATTGGTGTGGGACGACTCTTGTTATCTTCGTCCGGGACGAAAACCACTGAGAAGTTACACTGATCACAACTCATTAGTGTTTTTGGCCACTGTGAAGTTTGTTAAGTTGGAGCCTGGTTTTAGAGGATTATTAAAATAACACATATAAAAGGAACGGAAAGGTGATGGCTGACTGTCTGTCAAGGTGTTGACAACTAAAGTTCTCTGTATTAGCCATATAGCTGATGACCATGTATACTTGTGTGTATCTAACAATGTATTCATGCCTATAATTTTTACCCCGGTAAAAATCCTTTGAGGATAAGTGTGTGACGAAAGACCAAGTTATCAGAAGATTGATGCTGATGAGAGAGATAAGAGAGACAAAAGGGAGAAGCGTTCAAAATGTTTATGAGAGACGAGAGAGATTAACGAAGAGAGACGAGAGAGATTAACGAAAAGAGACAGTTCCGAGTATTGACAGACCGGTTGCTTTGAACCTGAACTGTTTGAAGTTTGATGGGCAGCTGATATCCCAGCAGGGGGATAAAAGGAACAGGTTCGCTAAGGCACAACAGACACCACGAGATCACGAGATCACGAGACCCTGGAAGTGTGGTGTGCCCCCACAAGTTGGTGGAACTTTGGAGGTCTGTCGCGGGACCGACCATAGACGCATAGGGTGAAAGGGTACGATCGGCGGGAACCTGGTGTGTGTGTCCGCCCTTGCCTGGGTGCCGGGTTCACCGCGGACGAACGATCGCATCCAGAACGGAGCGGTCACAGTCGGTGACCTCAGAAGGCATTAAAAAGGGCTCACCCGAAAACTGACTGCGAGGAATATCAAAGGTCTGTGTGAATCCAATTTGCATATCATCATTCTCTCTCTCTCTCTCTCTCTCTCTCTCTCTCTCTCTCTCTCTCTCTCTCTCTCTCTCTCTCTCTCTCTCTCTCTCTCTCTCTCTCTCTCTCCCCCCCCCCCCAACGGCACAACAGTGATTGCTGTGAACTGTACTGAGCTGAACTGAACTCTGCGTCACTTGAGACTGATCATTTTACCCCTAGACTGCGATAGAGCTTGATTGATTCCTATTATCCTAGTTCTGTGTACATGTCTGTTTTATCATTGCTAACCCATTGCATTTATATCCTTACGATTAGAGTACTGTGCCACTTATTTCTTTAATAAAACTTCCTTAGTTCCAGTAATCCAGACTCCAACTAAGTGGTCCATTTCTGCTGGTTTGGCAACCCAGTTACGGGGTACGTAACAGAGTACTGTGATCAATTCTGGTCACCTCACTAAAGGATGTGGAAACCATAGAGAGGGTGCAGAGACTTACAAGGATGTTGCCTGCAGTGGGAGCATGCCTGATGAGAATAGGCTGAGTGAACTCTGCCTTTTGTCCTTGGAGTGACGGAGGATGAGATGTGACCTGATAGAGGTGTAGAAGATAACGAGAGGCATTGATCATGTGGATAGTTAGAGTTTTTTTTTCCCAGGGCTGAACTTGCTCACGCGAGAGGACATAGTTTTATAGTGCTTGGAAGTAGGTACAGAGGAGATGTCAAGGGCAAGTTTTTTTTATGCAGAGAGTAGTGTGTGTATGAAATGGGCTGCCGGCAGATGGATACATGGAGCTTAGAAAAATAGAGGGCTATGGGTAAGCCGAGGTAGTTCTACAGTAAGGATATCTTTGGCACAGTCTGCATTCTTGTTTCTCTTTCTGCTGGTGACATTTCCAAAATGTTTGGAAATTGAAACACACATAATTCAAGATTCTCCTTTATCAACTCTCTGTTACTTCCTGAGAGATGCCCAGTGTGAGGGAGGGGATAGATAGTGTCTGTGAATAGCAGTCCACTATCAGGGTTGTATAGGTGTCTGTCCTTGAAATGCCTGTGTTGTAGAAGTGTTTAATGGTGGAGTACAGTGCTGGTTATGTACAGGTCCGGGTGCTCACTGCACAGTGCTGTGAGTATCATAGGCCTGTGTCCTGGTAATGAAGGTTTAAATATTGTAAAGTTCACTCTCCCTGTATTCAACTGCTGCCTTTCTTGAGCAGTCACATATGCAGGGCATGTTCATACCAGAGAAAGACTCTTTCCTCCCCCTTGCAGTATACGCCAGATATTGTTACGTTCTGTTTCCTTACAGTACGGTACCAGCAGTTTAAACATCATTTTTTACCTGCATGTGGTCTGTATATCCCAACGGACTAAATAACCCACAGGATTTATCCATCTAAATGGTCTGAGCGTCCCAACAGCACCTCCTCTTTAGTATCAACATGCCAGAGAATATCACCATACCCCTTTTCTGATCACGCTGTCCTCCATGTCTTTCTCCTTAGTGAACAACAATGCAATGTGTTCATCTTCTACCTCGCATGCTAACTCTGGCTCCAGGCATAAACTCAGTGTAGTCATTTTCTGGTCACCATTTACTTTCCTTATTCACAGTGTAACTTGTTTCTTGCTTCTGGTATGGTCCTCCAAGACCCTGTCTAATTTCATCTTCCTCAACCTTACACATGACTCCTCTTGCATTTTTAAACATGTACAATATTTCTCATCAACCTTTGTTCCTGAATGTCCCTGTCCTTCTTTACCTTCCTCACAGGCACAGGGAACTCCTGAATTCTGACCGGCTGGACTGTAAGTGTCGCTCGCATGTCAGATTATCACTTAACATTATCTCCATCCAGTAACATCAGCTCACAGACAACTCCCTATGACTCCTGCTCAATTCTATAATATGTCTTCAACAAACTTACATTCATCTAGTTGCAGGTCCATTTTTATCCTTATCAATAACCATCTTAAAACTTTCTGCATTATCATTGTTATTTATTTTTCCCCAATGAATCTCCAATCATCTTGTCAGGCTTATTCCCCAATACTACACCAAATATGCCCCCACACTGGTGGACCATCTATACACTTTTTCTGGAAACCTTCCTGAACACATAACAAATAATGCCCCGTCCAAGCCTCAGGTGGTAAAGGAGTCCCTGTCATTTGGAGAAGATTATTCACCCACTACAGCTACTCTATTGTTTTTACATTAGACCATAACCTGCTGACTCATCTTTTCCTCTCTCTTACTGGCTATTGTAAGGTCTACAGTATAATCCCATCACAGTGATTGCGCCTTTCTTATTCCTGATTTCTACCCACATTGTCTTACTGGATGAGCCTCTGGGATGACCTCAAACTTGTGACGTTCTGCCTGTTCAGAGGTACAGCTCTCCAAACAACAGGAATTCTGCAGATGCTGGAAATTCAAGCAACACACATCAAAGTTGCTGGTGAACGCAGCAGGCCAGGCAGCATCTGTAGGAAGAGGTGCAGTCGACGTTTCAGGCCGAGACCCTTCGTCAGGACTAACTGAAGGAAGAGTGAGTAAGGGATTTGAAAGTTGGAGGGGGAGGGGGAGATCCAAAATGATAGGAGAAGACAGGAGGGGGAGGGATGGAGCCAAGAGCTGGACAGGTGATTGGCAAAAGGGGATACGAGAGGATCATGGGACAGGAGGTCCGGGAAGAAAGACAAGGTGGGGGGGGTTTCCAGAGGATGGGCAAGAGGTATATTCAGAGGGACAGAGGGAGAAAAAGGAGAGTGAGAGAAAGAATGTGTGCATAAAAATGAGTAACAGATGGGATACGAGGGGAGGTGGGGCCTTAGCGGAAGTTAGAGAAGTCGATGTTCATGCCATCAGGTTGGAGGCTACCCAGACAGAATATAAGATGTTGTTCCTCCAACCTGAGTGTGGCTTCATCTTTACAGTAGAGGAGGCCGTGGATGGACATGTCAGAATGGGAATGGGATGTGGAATTAAAATGTGTGGCCACTGGGAGATCCTGCTTTCTCTGGCAGACAGAGCGTAGGTGTTCAGCAAAGCGGTCTCCCAGTCTGCATCGGGTCTCGCCAATATATAAAAGGCCACATCGGGAGCACCGGATGCAGTATATCACCCCAGTCGACTCACAGGTGAAGTGTTGCCTCACCTGGAAGGACTGTTTGGGGCCCTGAATGGTGGTAAGGGAGGAAGTGTAAGGGCATGTGTAGCACTTGTTCCGCTTACACGGATAAGCTCTCCAACCTCTTTTAGCTCCCTCTGGACTGTTTGAATCATATAAATCCTGGAATGTTCAGATATCAATCCTGCCCTTCTCTCAACCAGATCTCTGTAATGGATGAATCACCATGACATTACTAATCCAGGCTCTCAGTCCACCTGCTTTCACTGTTCTACACTCTGCCCTGAAATAAACTCACTTTTGGCTTTCAGTGCCACTTTGCTCATTAATGTGTCCCCATCTTTACTTGCTTTGGGGGTTCTTTGACCTCACCTCTACCATCCGCTCAATGCTACTTACTGAACTGTAGCTCAGGATCCCAACACCCGCTCCACATGGCACATGATAAAAATCATCAGCGTGGCTCCAGCAAGATTCCCTGTGTGAATATTAGTTCCCCTTTACTGTAACCCATCCTCCTTACACTAGTCCCACTTATTCTGCAAGAGAACCCAATGTTCTGTGTTCCTTATGCATTCCCCCACCCCCATCCCCAGCACCAGATTGTTAGACACTCATTTAAGTGTACGAAATTACCGTATCTTTCCTCGTAAGCTTGTGGTAACTGAAGAAATCCTGAAATGACCACCCCAGCGTTCCTACTTCTTAACTCCCTAAATACTCTTTGCAGAATCTTGTCTCTCTGTTGTTAGTTCTAATAAGGATCACGACTTCTGGCTGTTCACCCTGCCTTTTCAGAATGGCCTGTACCTTCTGAGGGACATCCTTGTCCCTGACATGATCGAGGTAACGCACCTTCCTGCAATCTCACTCATTTCCACAGATACTCCTGTTTATTACCGCCCCCCACCCCGGCTAAAGTGATTGCTGCATGTGATTCTTTGCATCCAATCTCTGTATATTCATGTGCCTTCAAATAGTCTCTTTGTAATGAAAATTGTTTTGAAATTCATTCATTGTATACTTTTTAAAAATTCAGTTAATGGTATTGACTTACGCATTCGCAAGCAAAGGAGCCTGCACACGTGTTGAAACAAAACTCTTTGTTAGAACTCGGACGATTTTAATACAGAAAGAATAAAATTCTACAGAAGCAGCAGTACATAATTCAAAATAATACTTATCATTCACTAAACAAGCCAATCTCAGTGATGGAGGGGAAACACAGATCCGACAATATAATGCAGCCTCTTCCCTCTCTCTATCTCCCTGTCTCACTCACGATGGCAGTGAGAAAGAGAACCAAGATCAGGAGTGATTGATACAGACTAGAATAAACTCCATAAACTCCAGTTTTGTCAGAACCGGGAAACAGGGGAAACAGGTTCGCCTCAAGCTTCAATTTAACAGGATGAGATGCAAAGAGGATTTCTCTGGAATGATGAGGCCAGTGATGCCGTCGGGATCAGCTGTAAACTGCTATTTTGTAATTCGAAGGCAACACACACAAAATGGAAAAGACTTGACAGGACTCTGATGAAGGGTTTCGGCCCGAAACATCGACAATTTACTCTTTTCCATAGATAATGCCTGGCCTGCTGAGATCCTCCAGCATTTTGTGTGAGGAAAAGGTTAAACATCCGACGTTTCCGGCCGAGACACTTCATCAGGATCTGATTGTGTGTGTGAGTTGTTTTGTATTTCCAGCATCCGCAGATTTTCTCGTGTTTGTTTTGTTACTCTATTCATCACATTGTTCCCATTTACCCACAAGTGGGGGTATAAAATAGGGAGCATAAAGGCAGCTGAATTGTAAAACTTTACAGCATTTATTTCTAATGTTTCATGAGTTTCAAAATCTGATTCAATGGGTATTTCACCGCATTCTTCAGTTCCTCTCGGAATTTGCTCTGAGTCAGGGCGTAAATGCACGTGTTGGTGCAGGAACTGAGAATCTGCAGCATTCCCGATGTGTTTTCTGTGATGTAACGGGGATCTGTGACAGAATAAACAAAACTCATTGAAATCCGTTTATAGATAGAAAATACCACGTATGATCCCCACAACAATATGAAACTACTGGTTATGCTGAAGAGCAAAACGATGGATTTGCGTCGGTTCTCCATCTCCCGGTCCTTGTCATTCTCTCCACTCTTTTGTCCCCGGAGCCCCCTGCGGGCTCGACTGGCCGCTAGAATCCGCCTGACAGTCAGAATATTGAACAGCAACATCAGAAAGATTGGTACACAAGGGGTTAAAATGAGGTCAAACATGTCAAATGCCGCCCATTAGGGAGAGTTTGTGAAGCTCGGTGTAAGGACACAATTCCAGGGAACACCGTCAATTATTTCTCTGGGCCAGGATACAAAGCCCCAGGGGACAGTCACCAAACAGGCCAGCACACTCACTGTCCCGATAACCACAGCCGCCGTTCTCTCGGTGCAATATTTTGTTTTCAGCTTCTCACAGCAAATAGCCACAAATCGATCGACGGTGAAAGCGACAGTCAGCCAGACTGAGCTCACAGTGCTCGCAGACATCAACCATAGATCAAATCTGCACACAGGAGTGATTCGCAAGAATGATCGGGGAAAATAAATCAGAGCAGTAATCCTCAGGAGCGGATCAGAGATAACCACCAGGAGATCAGCCGCTGCCATTCCCACCAGGTAGCGAGTGACACATTTGGAGAGATCGCACTTTCCCCGGGACAGGATCACAATCGCCACCAAGTTCGCTGGAAGAGAGACAGGGAACAGCAAGTTGAGAAAATACTGAGCAGAAGCCGATGCTGCAGCTTGAGGGGATCCTGTAATATTTCCACTTTATTGTTACATTTAGCGGTGGGAGGGTCGAGAGAGGGCGCAGAGCGGCGGGACAGAGAATGAGTTTACACAGTAAAATAAATTCAATATCATCTGAATACGGATTCCTTACTGATGATCGAATCTGAAGTGGCACCGGAAACTAAAACTGGGCAACTACCTCCTCAGAGTCAATACTGGAATCTCGTCTGGATGAAATGAATAAATCCGGACGCTGATGGCGGGATTCTTCCACCAGACAATCATTAACTTCCATGGCGATCCCTGTCAGCGACAGAACGGCCGGAGGACGGAACAACAACAGGAAATGCTGGAAACACTGATGCAGGTAAAACAGAACATGTGGAAAAACAGTTAACGTATCTCTCCTCAGAACTGTTCTCCGAGAGACCCCTGACACGAGTATTAATTGGTTTCTCTTTCCATACAAGCTGCTTGGGGCTTAGTGTTTCCAGCATTCCCCGAGTTTGCTCCCCGTTCCAGCATTTACCACCTCACTGACTTTACAACAGAACATTGACCGATTCCAACAGATACAGCGAGTTCTGGCAAATCCTCAGACAGGCATGACGCCTCCCGTTGATTCCATCACAGGGAAGCAGGGGAGAGGAATTCAACGTCCAGCAGCAAACTCGGTGCCGTAGTCAGATGTCTGTCAGATAGAGATATGATGGAAAACGTTTCACTCTGAAGCACTAGGTCGGCTGTGTTAATTGACTCTGCAATGAGTTCAGTCTGTTTTCCATCAGCTGTTCACATTCAGTCATACTGCAGACATTTATTTAAAATCGACAATAGATTCGATCTACAACACGAAAGTCCGCACATTTGCTAAATTGTTACTACCAATCATTTGTTTGAGTCTTGCTCCTAACTCAGAAATCCGCTCACATACAAATGTAGACGATCAATTAGTATAATCTCCGCGGGCTCTATAAACACAACATTTGCAGATGCAGTGCAGCTGCTGCAAGACCAAACACACAGAGACGGAACATCCCATTATTGATCACAAACCGCTGGAAGAACACTGTCTCACAAGCTCAGTTCCACCCATGTTGGCGGATTCCCTAAATTCCTGCAGCGGTTTATTTCTAGATCCAAATTCCAGCATCTGTCGTCCCGGTGTTTCCACTCTCTTTAAGAAAAGCGGAATACCGGGACTGGAATGTGAGAGTTTAAACCGGCGGCAGAATCAATCACAACATTGGAATTAAACTTCAACATCGCCCACGGCAGCTGACACTGCGGCTTACCGGGAATTCCAAAGGCTGAAATAAAAGGATAGTAAACGTCTTCTATCCGCCAGATGACTGGATACACCATTTCAGTGAGAATCTGTGATTTCTGTTGCTCCTGTGTTCACAGCTCCGGCAGACAGCTGATGCATTCAAAGCGGCCCTGATTTATACAGAGGATCTGTCTCCCGAGATACGGTTATACACCTCACTAACTTGCTCAGTTACAGTTGCTTGAACAAACACTTCCATTCAGTACCTTTGTCTCTATTGTAAATATTCGGGCGATTGGAGACAAATACATGAAAATTCTTTGGCATTACCTCAGCAGAGTCTCTGGTGAAAATAGGCCGGTTGATTTAATTACAAAGACTGAGTTTTGTCACGGACCAGCGACATTTACATATTTCGTCTTTTTGTTGGCTAATTACTGATTTCTGATCGGACACCAGCGACACAGACCGATCTCTACCTCTGTCCCTGCCGTTTCCCATTTTGTAAATGTTGTTTAGTACTTCAGCTTCTTCCTGATCTCTCACTCTCTCTCTCTCTCTCTCACTCACACACACCACACACACACACACACACACACACACACACACACACACACACACAGACATACACACACACAGCCACACGTACACAACACACACACACACACACACACAGACAGAGAGAGAGAGAGAGAGAGAGAGAGAGAGAGAGAGAGAGAATTGTACACTTATATTTCTATGTTATATCAAATGTCCTGTTGTACATACTGGACAGGTATATGGAGGAATTTAAGGTGGGGAGTTAAATAGAAGGCAGGGTTTGAGGATCGGCACAACATTGTGGGCCGAAGGGCCTGTACTGTACTATTCTATGCTCTATGCTTACTATAAATTGCACATTGCACATTTAGACGGAGACGTAACGTAGAGATGTTTACTCCTCGTGTATATGAAGGATGTAAGTTATAAAGTCAATTCAATTCAAAACCCACAACCACAGATTCGAACAAAGATACAATAGTGAGACCACGATTAGGATGGAAACGGTCAAATGAGCACATTGCTAATGTACAATCAAGAGAAAATATGAGATGTTGGAAATCCAAGTCAACACAAGAAATTCTACTGAGCTCCTCCAAAATTTTGTGTGTGATATTGCTGAAGTCACAGTCTTTAATGGGTATCTCCAATCTGTCAAATGTCAAAAGAAATTCAGAACAAATATTTCAATCTGCAAAGGAATGGGCAAACTGGTTAAATAAAAAAAAAGTACTCGAAACAGGGAGATGAATAGATACAGGATGACTGAAAGTGAAGGAGAAAAAAGACAATCGTGAGATAACATGTTAGCTGAGAGAGAGAGAGACAGAGACAGAGACAGAGAGGGAGAGAGGGAGAGAGAGACAGAGAGAGGGAGAGGGAGAGAGAGAGAGAGGGAGAGAGAGAGACAGAGAGAGGGAGAGAGAGACAGACAGAGAGAGAGGGAGGTAGAGAGAGAGACAGAGAGAGAGAGACAGACAGAGAGATACAGAGAGGGAGAGAGAGACAGAGGGAGAGAGAGACAGAGAGAGGGAGAGAGAGACAGAGAGAGAGGCAAAGAGAGAGATAGTGAGAAAGAGAGAGAGACAGAGGGAGAGAGAGATAGAGAGAAAAAGAGAGAGACAGGGAGAGAGAGATAGAGAGACAGAGAGAGAGGGAGAGAGAGACAGAGAGAGAGGGAGAGAGACTGAGAGAGAGACAGAGAGAGAGGGAGGGAGAGATAGAGACAGAGAGAGGGAGAGAGAGATAGACTGAGAGAGGGAGAGAGAGACAGAGAGGGAGAGAGAGAGACAGAGAGAGGGAGAGAGAGAGAGACAGAGAGGGAGACAAAGAGGGAGAGAGAGAGACAGAAAGAGAGAGAGAGGGAGAGAGAGAGAGACAGAGAGAGAGAGAGGGAGAGAGAGACGGAGAGAGGGAGAGAGTGAGAGAGGGAGACAGAGAGAGGGAGAGAGAGACAGATAGAGAGACAGAGAGGGAGACAAAGAGGGAGAGAGAGAGAGACAGAAAGAGAGAGAGAGGGAGAGAGAGACAGAGAGAAAGAGACAGAGAAAGACACTGAGAGAGAGACAGAGCGAGAGGGAGAGGGAGAGAGAGAGAGAGGGAGAGAGAGAGGGAGAGAGACAGAGAGAGATAGTGAGAAAGAGTGAGAGACAGAGGGGGAGAGAGAGAGAGATAGAGAAAGAGAGAGAGACAGAGAGAGGGAGAGAGAGAGAGGGAGAGAGAGATACAGAGAGAGAGACAGTGAGAGAGTCAGAGAGAGGGAGAGAGAGAGGAAGAGAGAGACAGAGAGAGGGAGAGAGAGACAGAGAGAGAGGGAGGGAGAGACAGAGAGACAGAGAGAGGGAGAGAGAGAGAGGCAGAGAGAGGGAGAGGGAGAGAGAGGGAGAGACAGACAATTAGGCAGATGTTTCTCCTGTATCTGCCAGTCTCTGCTACAGAGTGAGGGTGTAGGAGTCAATCTCTGCTGGTCAGTTTTGGGTGCCTTGTGTAAATGTCTGCTTGATTCTCCAGCGGTCAGTCTCTGGTACAGTGTGAGAGTGTGGGGTTCATTCTGTACCTGTCAGTCTCTGGTACAGTGTGAGAGTGTGGGGTTGATTCTGTACCTGTCAGTCTCTGGTACAGAGTGAGAGTGTGAGGTTCATTCTGTACCTGTCAGTCTCTGGTACAGTGCGAGATTTGTGGTGAACACTGCATCTTTTAATCTCTCATCTAGTGTAACATTACAACATTTCTTTCAGATTTATTCTTGCAGTTAAAGTTTTTGATTAAGTCTATTTTTCATTTTAATCAATACCACAGGGACGATGCCACTGGTTACATTGAACTAATATTCAGGTACTTTGCAGCAGAGCATCTGGAGCAACAAGACTAGACCATTGATTCAAACACTATTCTGTGATAAATATGTAACTTTCCTCGAGTCTCGGTGTGGGACGGTTTGAGTGGTGTGTACTCTGTAGTGACATTTGGGCTGATGGAATTGAGAATGATTTTGACTGTGGATTTGTAACCTGTGTGTGCCCAGTGATCAGTAATGAGACCTCTGTTTGATCAGATTAAAACACACATGGGTGATCAGATCGCTGATGACATGAATATTGGTGCAGTTGTGGGTGGTGAGGAAGGTTGTCAAACGGACAGAAGTGGATGTAGATCAGTTGGAATCATGGATGGAGAAGTGGGGAACAGAGTTTAATCTGGACAAGTGTGATGAGTTTACATTCCACTGTTGGAGGAACGTACACAATAAATGACAGCACCCTTGGGAGCAGTGATATATCTTGATGTGTCTGTCCATATCATCCTGCAAGAGGTATTGAAAGCAAATGGAGCTGTGCGGTAACCTTGTCTTCATCAGTCATGTTGTTGTGTACAAACCATAGGATAACATGTTACAGCTGTACAAACCCTTGGTTAGGTCACGTTTCGAGCCGTGTGTGCAGTTCTGTTTGCTCCATCACAGAAAGGACGTGGGGACTGTGGAAAGGGCGCAGAAGAGATTTCCCAATGTGCTGTCTGGATTAGTATAGGGAAAGTTGGATAACACCTGGATTGTTTTTTTTTATTTTATTTACAAACACAGAGCAAAATAAACCCTTCGAATCACACTGCCCGGCAAACCCTGGCAACCCAATTTAACCCTAATCTATTCACAAGATAGTTTACAATCACAAGTTAACCTTCCCGCTACATTGTTGGACTGTGGGAAGAAACAGGAGGATCTGAATAAAACTGACGCAATCCACAGGAAGAACATACAGAGACTCTTTGAAGAAGGTGCAGGGGCTGAATTCTGACTCCGATGCCCCGAGCTGTAACAGTGTCGTGCAAATCCCTGCATGGTCATGGCGCCCCAGTGTGCAGTCTCACCTGACACCAGTGTCAGCAGAGGTATCGTGGGCCGAATGAGCTTTTCCTAATCCTGTTTGCAGCTATAAGTAGTAGAGAGAACATGACATTTTATTGATGGGGAACAGAATACAAATGTTGGGAGCTTATGCTTCCCTTATAGAAACATTGAAACATAGACAACCTACAGCACAATACAGGACCTTCGGTGCACAATTCTGTGCCACACATGTACTTTAGAAATTACTTAGCGTTACCCAAGCCCTCTAGTTTTCTGAGCTCCCTGAACCTATCCAAAAGTCTCTTAAAAGACATTATTGTAACCTCCCCCAACACCGTCACCGGCAGCCCATTCCATACACTCACCACTCTCTGCATAAAAATCACACCCCTGACATCTCCTCTGTACCTACTTCCAGGCACCTTAAAACTGTGCCCTCTCGTGCTAGCCATTTCAGCCCTGGCAAACAGCCTCTGACTATTCACATGATCAATGTCTCTCATCATCTTATACACCATATATAGGGTGGGGGAGCCCATTTATACATTATTCAGGGAAGAATCTCAATGTGTTGGAATCAGTTCAGGGAATGTTCACTGGACCAATACTGGTAGTGAGCTGGTTGTCTGATGAGGAAAGTCTGGGCTTGTGTTTTCTGTTCCTACTGTCTCCATGTGCTTATACGACCAGAAGATACAGGAGCAGAAGTAGGCCATTGAGTCTGCTCTGCCATTCAATCATGGGCTGATCCAATTCTTCCAGTCATCCCCACTCCCCTGCCTTCTCCTCATACCCTTTTATGCCCTAGTTAATCAAGAACCTATCTATCTCTGCTTTAAATGCACCCAAAGACTTGGCCTCCACAGCCGCTCGTGGCACCAGATTCCGCAGCTTTACCACCCTCTGACTAAAGTAATTTCTCCGCATCTCCGGACTTAATGGACAATCCTGAAGTCATGCCTCTTGTCCTGGACCCCACCTACCATGGGAAATAAGTTTTCCATATCTAATCTGTTCAGGCCTTTTAACATTCAGAATGTTTCTATGAGATCCCCATTCATTCTCCCGAACTCCAAGGAATACAGCCCAAGAGCTGCCAGATGTTCCTCATATGGTAAACCTTTCATTCCTGGAATCATACTCGTGAATATTTTCTGAACCCTCTCTAATGTCAGTATATTCTTTCTAAAATAAGGAGCCCAGAACTGTGCACAAGACTCCAAGTGTGGACTAACGAGTGCCTTATAGAGCATCAACATCACACCCCTGCTCTAATATTCTATACATCCAGAAATGAATGCAAAAATTGCATTTGCCTTCTTCACCACTGACTGAACCTGGAGGTTAACCTTTTGGGTATCCTGCACAACGCATCGCAAGTCTCTTTGCATCTCTGCATTTTGAATCATCACCCCATCTAAATAATAGTCTGCCCATTTATTTATTCTACCAAAGCGCATGACTATACACTTTGCAACATTGTATTTCATTTGCCACTTCTTTGTCCATTCCCCTAAACTATCTAAGTCTCTCTGTGGGCTCTCTGTTTCCTCAACACTACACACTTCTCCACCTATCTTTGTAGCATTGGCAAATGTACCCACAAATACATTAATCCCACAGTCCAAGTCATTGACATACCTCATAAAAAGCAGCGGTCCCAACATCGACCCCTGTGAACTCCACTGGTAACTGGCAGCCAGCCAGAAAACGATCCTTTTGTTCCCACTCTCTGTTTTATGCTGATAAGCCGGTGCTCCACCCATTGCCAACTAGAACCAGGGACCAGTATTTCATGATTTGAGCAAAAGATCAGAGGATTCTTTTCTGAATCTTAATGCACCCTCAGACATTGGAATTGATTAACTAACAGGTTTTTTGGATCATATCCTTGTATGCTTTTAAGGGAAAGAGAGGGGGATAGTTTATAAGGAGGGGGTGAAATGTTTCTGTGGGCAGACAGGAACATGGAGTTTAATGTTGAAACAGGACAGCCGTGACCTTATTAAATGACAGAGCAGGTGGGAGTTGCTGAGTGGGGACTCCTGCTCCTCATTTGGATGTGGGTGTGAGCCTGTGGCGTGCTGACCAGGACTGTACACAGAGCTCCAGCCGTGACCCCACTTGTGTCTATACAATTCCACCAGAGCTCCCTCCCCTGCCATTCTGTACCTTCAGCCAACAAAAGCAAGCCTCTCATCCGCCTTTTAAACCCATCGAATGCTCCGTCCTTCTAACCTGAGGAATCATTCCACATGCTCTCCCTCTGACCCTCTATTCTTCTCCAGATTCCACAATGTACCGTCTGTCTCCTGGCCTTGTTTGGGCTCCCCACCTGCATCACCTCACCTCTCAGATTAAATTCCACCTGCCTACCTGTCCAGTCCACTGATACCTTCCCGTAGTCCTCAGCTTTCCCCCGCACTCTCACCCACATGGCCAACTACACTGGACAACAAATATTTTGCTTCCTGATTACTTTTAGGTATGTATATCTTATGGATTTGGACTGCTGATACTGAAAATCACTATGCAATGTCCCTATCACACACCATCTCTTTGAAATTTCCTATATTTTTATATTTCAATTCATAATCCAAGTCAGATTATTTGACGCCAAGGTTAAGGGAGGCATTTGTGCTGGTCCACAAATCAAGCAGGCCAGCAATGACAGGCAATTCAAAGAACTTCCATTGGGACCAGAGAAAATCGCATGGAAGGCATTCAAAGAAGTTGTTGAAAATGTTCCATATTTTCCCAGGGACCAGGGAAATATTGACCAGCTGTGTTTCACTGTAACTGTTGTACTGGAAATCTGTGTCTGGATCCTGGGCTCAGTGTGGGACTGAATGTCTCTGCTGTCTGAGACTGTGGAACGAATGAGCTGTCAGTATCTCTGTGCTCAGTAACACACCTTGTGTGTGAGAGATGGAGCCACTGTTCTGTTCATTGAGCCTTGGCAAGAGGGAACATTGGTGTACATTGAAGTCTTTCCTGCAGGTAGGAGAAGGAAAGTGAAAGAGGTAAAAGGCAGACACTGTGTGAAGCGACTGGTTCAGCCAGTGCCAGTGTGTGAGGCCACTCACAGGCTGCAGCTCTCAGCTTCTTCTGAGCAGCAGATGGAGGAGGCTCCAAACCAAGGAAGAGACAGACAAACCCCACCACTTCCCGGTACAGATCCGGGAGTGGAACAGAGGGATGGACACAACATTCATTTCCCATGGGATTCACCACTCGGAATACTCACTGTCCAGCAACAACAGACATTGGGAAATGTGCTAATGGGAAACTGTCTTCCCATGGTCAGGGGAGAGGAAGCTGCAATTATAGTCACCAGCAACTTCTTCCCACTCCGCCACACTCGCCGTGGCCCAGTCCCAGCGCAGGAATTAATTCTCACTCCACATTCAAGCTACAAGACCTAGGCCTCTGCAACTGGATCCATGACTTCTTAACCGGAATACCACAATCTGTGCGGATTGGGATAACATTTCCACCTCACTGACAATTAACACTGACACTCCACAGGGCTGTGTCTTTATCTCACAGCTCTACCGTCTCTACACCCACAACTGTGTGGCTAGGCATAGCTCAAACAACATTTATAAATTTGCTGATGATACAACCACTGTTTGTAGAATTTCAGATGGTGACAATAAATCATAAATTAGGGTGAACTACCAGTTAGTGGAGTGTTGCTGCAGCAACAATCTTGCACTCAACGTCAGCAAGATCAAAACGCTGATTGTCAACTTCAGGAAAGGTGAGATGAAGGAATACAAACCAATCCTCATCAAGGGATCAGAAGTGGAGAGAGTGGACAATTGCAAGTTCCTGGATGTCAGCATCTCTGAGGATCTAACCCGGATGCAACATATGATGCAGTTATGAAGAAGGCAAGACAGCAACTATATTTCATTAGGAGTTGGAGGAGATTTGGTTTGTCAACTAAAACACTAAATAAACTTTTACAAACGTCCAGTGGAGATCATTCTGACTGGCTGCATCTCCATCTGGTATGGGGGGGGGGGGGGCGGCTTCTGAATGAGATCGAAATAAATAGCAAAAACTTGTAAAACTGGTCAACTCTACCATGGGTCCAGGCTCGGTAGTACACAACATCTTCAAGGAGCGGTGCCTCAGGAAGGCACCGATCATCATTGAGGATCGCCACCACCCAGGACATGCTCTTTTCACACTGTTACCATCGGGAAGGAGGGAGAGAATGCTGAAGGCACACACTCGGTGATTCAGGAACAGTTTCTTCCCCTCTGACACCCAAATTCTGAATTCTCAATGGGCATTGAACCCAAGAGCACTACCTAACTACTTTTTTCTTTTAATTTATGTTTTAATTCATGTTTAACTAGATACTTTAACTTAAATATTGAATACTTAATGTAACTCAGTTTTTTCTCTATATTTATTTATCGTGGATATCATTGTACTGCTGCTGTAAAGTTAACAAATGTCACGACATATGCCGGTGATATTCAATCTGATTCTGATTAAGTTACTAATTGAGTCTGCCTCTTCCTCTCCAGCAACAACCTCCATTGCCCTCGCTCCAGAATCGATACCATTCCCTCAGCAACACACAATTCTGGAGGAACTCAGAAATCCAGGCAGCATTTATGTAAAAGAGTACATCTTTGGTATCTTAGGCCAAGATCCTATGTTTATGAGTAAAAATAAAACACATATACCGATTTAGAATAGTCCAAACACCATTCTCCCATTGTTGATAACGCTGTTTGTCCAAGACCTTCCCACATAGGAACTATTACAACCCTTTTTCCACAAAGCCCCATCATCAGCATAGAAAGCCAAACTGAACTCAGGCCCAAGATCATTAAAAAGTATACTTAACTATCAGATTAAACAATATTAAACAGATAACACTACCCTGGGAAGGGAGGTACGTTTTCTTCCGCAAACTCTGATGACCCCCCTCACTGAAAATAACCCCCCAAAACAAAAAAAAATGATACCCATTTGCAAAACCAACATGAACACCAAGCTTAATGAGTTTAGTAACAAGCCTCTCCCTCCATCGCATATCATAAAACTATTTTAATGTTCAAAAGCACTGCAACTACTGATTCTTTCAGTGTAAAAGGATTCCCAGATATCATTCCCAGTAGTACAAGGGAGTCATAGATCTCCCTTTGCAAAACCCACATTTGTAGTGACGAAGTAACTCTCTCTTATCCAAAACAATCATCAGCCTAATTACTATCATTTTCACCATTATTTTACACAGTGAGGAAGTGAGACAACAGGCCTGTAGAAACCGGACAGCATCGGATCCTTTCCAGGTTTTCAACAGGCTTTACCACAGACCTTTTCCAGTCTCCTGGGAGCATTCTTTGCTTCCAGACCTTCTTATAAAACTCAAGCAACTTCTTTTAGACTGCCTCAGGCAGATACTGGAGTACAGTATATGATAGCTTCCCATATCCTGCCCTGGGCTGTAGTTCTTGCCCCATTGATGGCAAATTTCAATTCAGCCAACGTAAAGTCATCATCCAAGGCAATCTCAAATGCCTCTTGTTTCTCACAAATCTCCCCACTGTCCACCAAGAGACTCTCTCTTCTCTTAAAACACTCATCCCCTATATTGTCTAGACTATGTGTGTTTGCAAACGTGTTTCTCAAACACTTTGCCTTTTCATTGTCCTCTGCATCAAATTTCCATTCTCCACTAATACTGGAATCTAGTTATAACCTCTGATGCCATTCATCTTCCTCAGCATTCTCCACACCACCATCAGAGGATCATGGGATGGGAGGCCTCGGGAGAAAGAAAGGGGGAGGGGGAATCCCAGAGGATAGGCAAGGAGTATAGTGAGAGGGACAGAGGGAGAAAAAGGGAGAGAGAAAGATATATATAATAATAATAATCAATAAATAACGGCTGGTGTGGTCCCATGATGTCTTATATCCCTTTTGCCAATCAACTATCCAGCTCTTGGCTCCATCCCTCCCCCTCCTGTTTTCTCCTATAATTTTGGGTCTCCCCCTCCCCTTCCCACTTTCAAATCTCTTACTATCTCTTCTTTCAGTTAGTCCTGACGAACGGTCTCGGCCCGAAACATCGACTGTACCTCTTCCTATAGATGCTGCCTGGCCTTCTGCATTCACCGGCAATTTATTATGTGGGTTGTATAACTCTGGTCTGTTGGGGATGGCGACAATAATTTACCGGAATAAGACCTGCAGCAGAGTGAGGAATGATCCAACAGAAAGCAGCTCGGGGACTGGTCAAGTCGCATGGAACTATAGAAGATGCCTCACTACTCAGATGCTTTGTTACGTCATTGAGCGATGGTGGTATAGTGGTGAGCATAGCTGCCTTCCAAGCAGTTGACCCGGGTTCAATTCCCGGCCATCGCAGGGTGTACGGTTTTAGACTACATAACATATAAACCTCTGACATAGACACGATCTACGCAGAACTCCATTGACCTAGTAATCGACACGCTAATTCAGGCTGTGAGTGTAAATTGATTCATTAATTATCATTAATTACTTAATTAATTAATTAATTATTCATTAATTACCCCCTCCCCTTTCTAGATCTTTCTGTCTCTGTCTCTGGAGACAGCTTATCCACTGATGTCTAATATAAGCCTACTGACTCTCACAGCTATCTGGACTATTCCTCTTCTCACCCTGTCTCTCGCAAAAACGCCATCCCCTTCTCGCAATTCCTCCGTCTCCACCGTATCTGCTCTCAGGATGAGGCTTTTCATTCTAGGATGAGGGAGATGTCCTCCTTTTTTAAAGAAAGAGGCTTCCTTTCCTCCACTATCAACTCTGCTCTTAAACGCATCTCCCCCATTTCACGTACATCTGCTCTCACTCCATCCTCCCGCCACCCCACTAGGAATAGGGTTCCCCTGGTCCTCACCTACCACCCCACCAGCCTCCGGGTCCAACATATTATTCTCCGTAACTTCCGCCACCTCCAACGGGATCCCACCACTAAGCACATCTTTCCCTCCCCCCCTCTCTCTGCTTTCCACAGGGATCGCTCCCTACGTGACTCCCTTGTACATTCCACCCCCCCATCCCTCCCCACTGATCTCCCCCCTGGCACTTATCCGTGTAAGCGGAACGAGTGCTACACACGCCCTTACACTTCCTCCCTTACCACTATTCAGGGCCCCAAACAGTCCTTCCAGGTGAGGCGACACTTCACCTGTGAGTCGGCTGGGGTGATATACTGCGTCCGGTGCTCCCGATATGGCCTTTTATATATTAGTGGGACCCGATGCAGACTGGGAGGCGCTTTGCTGAACACCTACACTCTGTCCGCCAGAGAAAGCAGGATCTCCCAGTGGCCACACATTTTAATTCCATATCCCATTCCCATTCTGACATGTCTATCCATGGCCTCCTCTACTGTAAAGATGAAGCCACACTCAGGTTGGAGGAACAACACCTTATATTCCGTCTGGGTAGCCTCCAACCTGATGGCATGAACATCGACTTCTCTAACTTCCGCTAATGCCCCACCTCCCCCTCGTAGCCCATCTGTTACTTATTTTTTATACACACATTCTTTCTCTCACTCTCCTTTTTCTCCCTTTGCCCTTTGAATATACCCCTTGCCCATCCTCTGGGTTCCCCACCCCCCTTGTCTTTCTTCCCGGACCTCCTGTCCCATGATCCTCTCGTATCCCTTTTGCCAATCACCTGTCCAGCTCTTGGCTCCATCCCTCCCCCTCCTGTCTTCTCCTATCATTTTGGATCTCCCCCTCCCCCTCCCACTTTCAAATCTCTTACTCACTCTTCCTTCAGTTAGTCCTGACGAAGGGTCTCAGCCTGAAACGTCGACTGTGCCTCTTCCTAGAGATGCTGCCTGGCCTGCTGCGTTCACCAGCAACTTTGATGTGTGTTTCATTAATTATCATTCACTGGTTGTGAATCAGAGTTGGAATTCACATCCGTCAAGAGTTTCTCGTTAAATCCTGTTCTGACTCTATTCCAGATTCTACAAGAATGGACACTTCACAGGAAGGATTGGCAGGATTTGTAAAGTGTTGCCTGATTAAAGTGTTTGAGCTTGTTTGCCTTCATTGGAATATCAGAGACTGAGAGGAAACTTGACCAAATTATCAGAATCAGAATCCTTTATTATCGTCAAGGATGTGGACACATACAGGGAATTTGATGTCGGTTTCCCTGAGCTCTTGCTGCACAGAATCAAAAAGCAAACAAAACAATAGTGCAAATAACCGTGAACTGTATACAATGAGGTGCTGAATACCAGTGTATGTACAGGTGGACTTGGTTTATAATAGACTAAAATTCAAGTGTTCATAAGACTGATGGCATATGGAAAGAAACTGTTCTTGTACCTACGTGTCCTGGCATACAGTGATCTAAAGCGCCTACCAGAAGGAAGGAGTTGGAACAGGTGATGTCCAGGGTGTGGTGGGTCTACAGTGATGCTGCTTGCTCGCTTCCTGACTCTATGAGAGACATAGATTGGGCAGATAGTCAGAATTGGATTCCCAGGGTAGGGATTTGAAATTCCAGCGGGAATGAATTTAAGGTAGGAGAGAGTTTAAAGATGTGCGGGTCACGTTTTTAGACAGCGTGGGGTGGGTGCTTGGACGGGGCTGCCAGGTTCAGAGACGGAAGGGTGTACAATATGTTTAGTGTGGAGTGACATTGATCGAGGCACAAAGAGAAAATCTACAGATGATGGAAATCCAAGCAACACAGAAAATGTTAGAGGAACTCAGCAGGCCAGGCAGCATCTGTGGGAAAAAATACGGTCGATGTTTCGGGCCGAGTCCCTTCATCCGGACTGGAGCAAAAACCGATGAGGAATCAGAGTTAGACGGTGAGGGGAGGAAGAAGCACCAGGTGATATTTGAAACCGGTGGGGGTGGGGAGGTGGCTGGTAAATTAAAGACCTGAAACTTTGATTGGTGAAAGAGATACTGGGCTGGAGAACAGGGAAGGAGAGGAGGCCATGAAAGAAAGAGAAGGGGGCGGAACACCAGAGGGAGGTGATGGGCAGGTAACAGATAAGGTCAGAGAGGGAAAAGAGAATGGGGCTTCATGAAGGAGGGGACATTACTGGAAGTTTGAGAAATCGATGTTCATGCCATCAGGTTGGAAGCTACCCAGGCGGAATATAATGTTTTGGTCTTCCACCCTGAGCGTGGCTTCATCGGAACAATACTGGAGGCCATGGGCTGCCATGTCGGAATTGGAACGGGAAGTGGAATTAAAATGGGTGGCCACTGGGAGATCTCGCTTGTTCTGGTGGAGGGAGTGTAGGTGCTCGGCGATGTGGTCTCCCAATCTGTGTCGGGTCTCACCGATATACAGGAGGCTGCACCGGGAGCACTGGATGCAGTCGATGACCCTAAAGGACTCACAGCTGAAGAGTCGCCTTACCTGGAAGGATTGCTTGGGGCCCTGAATAGTACTGAGGGCGGAGGTGTAGGGACAGGTGTAACACTTGTTTCACTTGCAAGGATAAGTGCCAGGACAGAGATCAGTGGGAGGGACGGACACACATGGGAGTTTGGTGGTGGGATCCCGCCGGAGATGGTGGAAATTACAGAGAATTGTGTGCTGGAGGCGGAGGCTGGGGCGAGGGAGGTAGGTGAGGACAAGACAAACCCTCTGCCCAGGGGAGGGAGCGAGGATGTGGTGGGGGCAGACGTGAGCAAAATGGAAGAGATTCTATTGAGAGCAGCTTTCATGGTGGAGGAAGGGAAGCCCCTTTCTTTGAAAAAAGACGATATCCCCTTTGTTCTTGAATGAAACGCTGTATCCTGAGGTCAGATGCGGCAGAGACGGAGGAATTGAGAGAAGGGGCTGGCATTTTTACATGTAACTGGGTGGGAAGCGGTATAGTCCAGGTAGCTGTGAGGGTCTGTGTGGTTATAATAGACATCAGTGGACAAGCTGTCTTCAGAGATAGAGACAGAGAGATGGAGAAAACGGAGGGAGCTGTCGGATATGGGACAGGTAAACTTTTGGGCAAGGTGGAAGTTGCAGGCAAAGCTGATGAAGTGGATGAGTTCCACATGGGTGCAGAAAGAGGTAGCAATACCGTCATTTACATAGTGTAGGGAAAGTTAGGGAGCGACACCAGTGTAGGCTTGGAACATAGACTGTTCCACGGAGCCGACACACAGGCAGGCACAGCTGGGACCCATGCCGGTGTCCATGGCTCACCTTGTGTTTAAGGGAAGTGGGAGGACAAGTTCGGCCAGATGGAGGTGAATGGTGGTGGAGGGGAGCTGGTTGGGTCTGGTTTCCCGATGGAAGCGCAGAGATTTGAGACCTTCCTGGTGCGGGGGTGGGTGGTTTGCTGGACGTTTATAGGGATTGGACGTCCACAGTGAAAATAAAATGATGGGGAGCCTATGTTGGATGAAAACAATTAGACGCCAACTGAATGATCCAAAATTTAATCAAGCCCACGACATTAGACCCGGCAAGTCCGTTAATTCCAAAGATGTCGCTCGAGGAAACATGCACTTATGGTCAAAGAGAATGGTGAAGGAGTATGTAACTTACACACTCCTGACAAAAATATACCATGCGCCTTGGGTACTGTACTCTCTCTTTTCCCTTCTTCTATCCGGCTGAAGGTACAAGACAGCACGTAGTACAGGCTCGTGGATAGCTTCAACTCCGCCGTTATGTCTATTGGATGGTGCCCGAGACGATAAGATGGAGCCTTGACCTCACAATCTACCAGTTATGATGTGGCACCTGATTGTTTACCCGCACTGTGCTGTCTCTGTCGCAGTTACATTTCATTCTGCATTCTGTTATTGCTTAACATTGTTCTTTCTCAATACGTTGTGTAATGATTTGATCTCTAGTAATAGTGTGAAAGAGAAGCTTTTAAAAACATTTTAATTCCCACTGAAGTTAACGCTGCAGTCGCAGGGTCTCCGCACAGCACAGCGTTACCCAGCTGGCAATATAACACTCTGCAAAAACTGCCGGGTCACCAGCGTCCCTGGGTGGGCTCGAACCACCAACCTTTCGGTTAACAGCCGAACGCGCTCACCGATTGCGCCACAGAGACAGACTGGGAAATGGAGACTATGAATGGTCTATTCCGGGGTTGGAAGATGGTGACTGACAATTGATGCTGTGAACCGGCTTTTCACATATCACAATCACAACATTGGAATTAAACTTGAACTTCCACCAACGGCAGCTGACACCGCGGCTTACCCGGAATTCCAAAGGCTGAAATAAAAGGATACTAAACGTCTTCTATCGTCAGATGACTGGATACACCATTTCAGTGAGAGTCTGTGATTTCTCTTGTTCCTGAATTCACAGCTCCGTTAGACACTCTGAGCTGATGCATTAACAACGACCTCGATTCAAACAGAGCATCAATCTCCAGCGATACGGTCAAACACTTCACTAATTTTCTTAGTGACGGCACGTGAACAAACACTTCAATTAAACACCATTGTCTCTGATGCAAACATTGGACGATTGAAAACCAATACATCACAATTCTCGGGCATTACTTCAGCAGAGTCTTTGGTGGCGATGAGGCCGGTAGATTTAATGTTAAACGCCAGATTTGTCACGGAAGAGCTACTTTTACAGATTTCATTGTTTATTGTTTGATAATTATTGCGCTACAAATGGAGACCAGCGACACTGAACGACCCATATCTCGTGTCCCTGCAGTTTCCGATGTTGAACTGTCCTTCAGTCCTGTAACTC
This sequence comes from Mobula birostris, assembly GCF_030028105.1. Lineage (NCBI taxonomy): Eukaryota > Metazoa > Chordata > Chondrichthyes > Myliobatiformes > Myliobatidae > Mobula > Mobula birostris. The sequence continues at coordinate 21,519,067 of NC_092397.1, forward strand.
CCTCCTGGTCGCACACACAAAAGTCTGGAAACACAGATACGAAGAAAAATGTAAGAGAGAAAACAAGGTCGGGGTAGAAACCGTCAAATAACGACGTTCTTGATGTACAAGCACGAAAAATGTGCAGATGCTGCAAATATAAGGCAATACCCAGACAGTCCGCTGAGTTCTTCCAGCATTTTGTCTGTGATATTGCTGATATAACAGATTTTATGAGCATCTCAAATCTGACAAAGGTCAAAGGAAGTTGTCTTGAGCCGGACGGCGGTGAGTCTGTGGAATTCTTTGCTGTCGACGGCGATGGAGCCCGAGTCACTCGGTATGTTTAACGCGGAGGGTGGTAGTTACTTGCTCAGTAAGGAAGTCAAAGACTGGGGAGAGAAGGCGTGAGAATGGAGTTGATGAGGATAATAACTCAGCCAAGATGGAATGGGGCAGACTGACTCTGCAGCGCCTGGGTTCAAGTGTACAGAGTTGTTCGCACTTCTGTTGTTTATGTTTTCTCAACGTGGTATTTATTGTTCTGTGCTCAGCAGTCTGCATTTCACAGGTGGTGTAGAAAACTGCAAAAAATACAGCTTGATACAATCATTTGCAGGTTGACTGTGTGGTTAAGAGGGCATACGATGTATTTACCTTCACCAACCGTGGGATTGAGTTCAGGAGCCGACAGGTAATGTAACAGCAATATAGGACCCTGATCAGACCCCACTTGGAGTACTGTGCTCAGTTCTGGTCACCTCAATCCAGGAAGGATTGGAAACCATAGAAAGGATGCAGAGGAGATTTACAGGGATGTTGCCTGGATTGCGGAGCGTGCCTTATGAGAGTAGGTTGAGAGAACTCGGCCTTTTGTCCTCGGAGCGACGGGGGATGAGAGGTGACCTGATGGAGTTGTATCAGATGATGTGAGGCATTGATCCTGTGGATAGTCAGAGGCTTTTTCCCAGCGCTGAAAAGGCTCACAGGAGAGGGCACAGTTTTAAGGTGCTTGGAAGTAGGTACAGATGGGAAGTCAGGAGTAAGTTTTTTTTTTACGCAGAGTCGTGAGTGCGTGGAACTGGCTGCCGGGGACGGTGGTGGAGGCGGATGCAATAGGGCATTTTAATAGACTCTCGGATAGGTACATGGAGCTTAGAAAAATAAAAGGCCTCTACTCGTTGGAATTTAGAAGAATGAGGGAGGATCTCATTGAAACCTATCGAATATTGAAAAACCTATAAAGAGTGGATGTGGAGAGTATGTCAGGGCAGCTTCTATGACCCTGACGTTGATGTTGAGCCGAATCGCCCTGGAACATAGTGATGAATTCCTTTGAAAAATGTCCTCCTGTCTCCCAGGCTGAGTGTCGCGGCTGTCATGGTCGAGGGATTAGGGCGGTAGACCAGAAGTTCATTAAAGTTTCAGCGAGTTTGTTCCACTGCGGAGGGAATAACCCGTGTCCACGTAATTTCAAATTATTTTATTCTGTCTCCCAAAGAGTTAATTTTGTCGCCGTCTCCTGATAAAACTATAGAATAAAGAAAAGAAAACTATGTATTTTATTGCGCTGTAAAGCTCTTGTTATGAATTCAGGGCGTTCATTGGAAAAACCATGGATTGAGTGACTCTGGTCACTCTAAACATGCGGATGATCATCTGCCGCCAGCATGGACTGACCTGCTTTCCTGTTTAGCCGTACATCTTCAGAATTGGTCCCGACTCCTGATCTTGTGGCTCAGTGAGTTTGCAAAGGAATGGGATTATACCAGAGAATATCGGCTCTCCTGACCGGACAAACTTTAATGCGCTCTGCCCCATCCCCTCGGTCGCTAAAGATATCTTTCCTCAGGCAGGCAGGATAGCGGGGTTGTTTGGGTCTACCTTCCTCAGGCGGCGATAAAGACCACAGGAGGAATGAGTCTATTTCGCGTCAATTCAGCTGCAGCTCAGCCGGTGTCCATTGATATTTATGCCGAAGGACAGCCCGGAGGCAAAGAGAGAGAACCCGGAAGAGATATGGTGGAAGATGAACAGAATGTATGACAGCAGGGCCACTGAAACCGGGTTCAGTAAATAATGTGAAACACATTGATTGCTGACATGTCGGGAACGAGGTCTCCGAATGGGTCGGAGCACCGACAGCACAGAGATAATATCAGGATGAGGCAGGAGATAGCAAATACGAGAAGAAAAGCAGAGAGAAAGGTGCGAAATAAATCAACAAAGAACAGTTAGTAAAGGAAATATTTATAAAGGAAGCCCTCCATTGAAGCTTAGAAAACCAGAGGGCAATGGGCAACCCTAGGTAATTTCTAAGGTAAGGACATGTTCGGCACAGCTTTGTGGGCCGAAGGGCCTGTATTGTGCTGTAGGTTTTCCATGTTTCTATGAAATGATGTGACGTCAGCAAAGAATCGACAAATGAAAATGAAGAGAAGAATGAGCAACGTCCACAACGGAGCAGCGCGTCACCACGTTCAGACAACAGCAGAGAGGCGCAGCGGCAGCGTGCTGGGCCCATGGGCGTCCATTCGGCCGATGGATTGACGATTGTTTCCATGGAGAGCTTTGGAGGTGACGGAGGTCATATCAAATTAACCCGGGCCTATCAGGATAGTAGAAAACTGTCCTGACGTGTGTGAACTCAGAGAGCATCTCAGGGAGAACTTCATGCGGATGGTGTTTGGAAACTGGAACCCATGACTGAGTGGCTGGTGAGGCAGGTGCCCCTCACAACATTAGAGAATTGTCTGGGCGACCACCTGAATCATCAAGACATTGAAGTCAACAGCTAGTAAGCGAGCCCTTTTCTGGTGTGATCGGTAGTTGATTGTCAGCACGGACATTGTGAGCCGAAAGGTCTGTTTTAGGGTCGCATGATTCTGTGAATCTATATTACATTTGTGAATCACAGTAAAGGGTTTTATTTACTCTGGTAATGGGGGAGGGGGATGAGAGAGATCCCATTGTGTATAAATAGACAGAGTGGGTGGTGAGCAGACTGACCGCACTCAGCGTGAACACATCATCCGACATGTTTTGATGTGTCCTAGTTGGCTGTGGGAATCTGAGTTAGAGTGAGAGCAGGAAGCTGCACTGATCGGTTCACCGGGGAAAATGCGAGGGACAGCACTTCAGTCCTTGATCCACTGGCCAGCCCAGGGTGAATAATAATTTTACACTCACCCGTCGATTTAAATAATTTCGGGAATTCGTACGCGAGTTGTCAGGGTTGGACCACTCGGACGCCAGAAGTGTATGACTGTGGTTCGAGCTGTTTTCTGAATGTGGTCACTGTGATTCCTCACTCTGGTGCAGTTCCTGTTATATCCGGTTGAGGTCGCCATCCTCCGACAGACCGGAGATACACAACACCCAGTGTTTCAATGAAGTGGGAATGATTGCTTCAGAATTCGATTAGCTACATATCGTTTCCCGCCTGTCGCACTAAAAAAAAGCAGAAATATAAATATATAACTGTGATTAAAAATGTTGATTCCAACAACACGGATTTGGGCTCGAATGAGAGCACTTCCCTTCGCTAATCCTTGAACACAACAGGTGACTGAATCGCTGGAGCAAACTGAGACACTGCTGTGGGAGGAACACGAGTGAAAGGCTCCAGTATTACAGCTGAGAAACATCAAGGTAATTCTGTTCACCCTCCTGTCCTCTTAAATGTGCATGACATGAGCTGTTAACAGCAATTGCTCGTTAGTATAGTGGTTAGTATCCCCGCCTGTCACGCGGGAGACGGGGTTCAATTCCCCGACGGGGAGAGATGAATGTTGCTACATCATTCAACGGGAATACTGAATTCAAAAGAGAAATAAAAGCAGACAAAGAATTGTGTTTACGTTAATTTGGGCATTGGGAAGGATGGAATTGCTCGGGCTGCTGCTGTGAGCCTTCCGAGAAGAAAGTGATGTTACTGTCAACCTCTTTCCTCAACTATCCCCTGAGAATCTATATCTCAGCACCGTTCTTTGTTACTTGTTCGTTGTTACACAGAGTCCATCATTCCGGGCATATTAATCAGGGGCTTCTGTTGTCAACTTTCAATTCCCGCATGGTCCCACCACAGTAGTAAGGTAACTAACTAATATCAGACCAGACGAAGGGTGCCGGTCGGAAACGTCGACTGTTTACTCTTTTCCATCGATTTACTTGGTCTGCTAAGTTCCTTCAGCATCTTGTGTGTGTTGCTTGGATTTCCAGCATCTGCAGATTTCTCTTCTTTGTGACCAATATTAAGTGTCACCCTGGAACACATCGATTGCATCCTCATCTTGTTTTGGTGTGCAAAATGGCTCCAGTCCCCTGCTGTGCAAAGGGAAACTCTGCTCTTCAAAGACCTTTCTTCCCTGGGTTGACTGCACACTATCTGTGAACTATCCTTGCCAAGGCGCTACATTAACTTGACTTGCTGTAACATCCACAGTCCCCACTTCCCTTTGCGTCCTGTAAAGGACCACATGAATTGTGGATGCAGCTGAATTGCACAGAAAAGTCGAGACTCCCCAGTGATCCTGTCATCGTCTGTCTGCAGAATAGGATTGCTGAACGATAGGAGGCAGCTGTCCTTCGGGTCCTCTCACCACAGAGTGCTCTCAGTAAGAAACTTAAACAAGTTTCAATACCAGCAGGAATATAAACCCCCTTGCCCACTGTACACTGGAGTTGCACAAACTTCCTGGCAGGGAATGAGGCTAATCAGAAGGGTTCCAAAGGTGATGATAGAGTCGTATGTAACTCCTGCCCAAACTTCTTCACTTTAACAGCTTCTAGCGGGATCTGCACGGATAAAATCGACGATGTTTTGCATTATTTCAGTCCAATAATGACACAAGTTCCTCCCCTCTCGGCCAACAGGAAGTTTAATGCTGTTCAGATTTGAAAGGCCATGATGCAGCTTGCTGCCACTTTGTTAGAAATGTCTTTCATGACCAGACTTGTATCATGTAGCACTACAGCAGTGTTGTTAGCCGATCACTGCAACACTGGGGTCATACTGATGTTCTCACGATCCCGTCTGGTAGGTCCCCAGAACAGGAACACTACAATCCAATTACACTCATCAGTCTCCTTCGTGCTTCAATGCTGGCAGGCGTTAATATTTTCTGCTACAGACTCCAAATATCAATAAATATTTGACAGCTTTTGTTCAGGCCAAAGGCTCAATTTAAAGGCAAAGGGAATACCCTTGGCAAACAGCAGTAGGCCTGCCATCCAATACTGTAAGTGCCATTAACAGAGGTTATAGGATCACTGGTGACATGGACATTGCACGTACTGTTACCTAAATCTGTTCTCATTACCTGGTAGGTACAGTAACAGACTTCACCCTCATCCTCATGAAGCAGCTTCAGAGCTGAGGATTTATGCAGTCCATGATGAGAAGTTTATTGCCATCGTTCAAAGCAGTTTCATTGGCAAGTGTGATTTCTCTGGGCAGTGCGGTCCAGTGCTCCCTTCACAGCTCTAATCTTCTCATCCAAGTGGTAAACAGAATCAAACTCAGTACAATTGAGGGGTAGAGATTGCACTGTTAACCCACCTTCCGAATGTCTGGGCCCCCTACAGTACACTCAACAACTCCACCGTTTAGTCCCAACGTGCATTCATAACTAAGGGTCATGTTGCTTGAGTGGAACAGGAGCTGTGCTGCCTCGCCTGTGACATGAGGTGCACAAACCACATACCCACTAACATTTCTCCCAGTATCGGATCAGGAGAAGAAACTGTCAATGCCAAACCCTGACATGTGGGCTTACATCAGGTGCTATTTTACAATGGGCAGAATTACAATTGTACAGATTCTGCAGTACAGTTTGGGAAAGGATAAATTAAAGTAAGCTTCATAGTCTGTGGTGGTGATAGCGATAGAGGCTGAAACTGACTGTTACCAAAGTTGCCTTGGTGCTGAGGGTATCTTTAAGTTCAGTGGCCAGGCTGTCTCCATCTTTTACCCCTACTGTGTCCACCGCCAACATCCCCATGTTTGTTAAAGTGAATCAAAGAAAAGCAAAACACATACAGTTAGAATAGCTTTTTCTAAACAATGCTATACGCTTTTCAAAACAAAAAATAATACCAGTCACAAGTGGGTGACAAGTCAAAAGCATGTAAAGCATGTAATGTTGAAAGTAAGAGTGAAACTGTAAACAGAAGTTAATCTCGCAATGATCAAAAACAATGGGGTTACTGTCATTCTTATTAAATATAAAACAGAATACAAATTAAAATAACGTTCAAATTAATAAATAATTAAACAAATTAATCAAAAATTAATTAATAAAATAACGGGCAACTGTCACAATATTTTTATACAACGGTGAACATTAATGAGACAATGGTAGAGAAGTCCAGGGAGTCTCCTCTATTTTAAAAGCCTGAGCGTTGAAGGGTAATGACTATTCCTGAACCTGGTACTATCGGACGTGAGGGCTCGCATAACTTCTTGATGGCAGCATCGAGAAACGAACATCGCCTGGTTGATGGGGTCCTTGATGATGATGCTGCTTTCCTTCGGCAATGCTCCGTACAGATGTGCTCATAGTGGGGAGGGCTTTACCTATGCTGGACTGGCTGCATCCACAACTTTTTACGGTTCACTTCACTCAGTGGTATTGATGTTTCCACGCAGATCATGATGCAACAAATCGGGATATTCTCCTCTGTACATCTGCACAAGTTTGTCAATGTTCGAAACAACATTTACACAAACTTGCATAGTATTGGCTGTAAGTGCTGGTCAACCGTTCCAGGGTGCGAACAAACTCTGTTCCTCTAAACCTCTACACTAAGAATTGTGTCAACATTGTGGAAATTACAATCACACACTATCTGTTGCTTTTACAACTTGCTACAACCTTCCTACTTTTTTGTTCCTTTTTCTCCTGCTGGAACTTCAACAACCTTTGTAAAGTGCAGCACACAATATCTCCAGGTTTCTCTTCATCAACTCTCTCTTCCATCCTGAAAGAATCCCAGTTGGAGGGAGGTGATTGACAGTGGCCATGTACTGCTCTCCACTATCAGGGTTGTACAAGTCTCAGTGCTTGAAGCGCTGGGGTTAGACTACTCTTCAAGGGTGGAGCACAATGTAAGGTGGGTTCAGGTCTGCGTGCACTCACACAGCGCTGAGAGTTTTATAGGTCTAAGTCCTCGTAGCAAACGTCTATATATCGCAAATTACTTTACCCTGTGTGTTTCCAGTGTTGCAAGTGGCTGGTGTACAGTGTGCGGAGTTTGGTATGTATTCAGCCGTGTCTTCACTGTGTCATGTCTGTCTTTATCTGTACAGCAAATGGATGCTACTGGAAAACTGTGTCCCCACAGAGTTGTGTTGGGGTTGTTGGGGTTGCTGGGGTCTGTGTCCCTGTCATATGGTGCAGAACAAAGTGGGGTTTATTATCGTTAAATTTAAGGTCCTTGCAGGAATGTTACAGTTCTCTGATTACACAGCGCAAAGCCAGTTAAGTGTCTATGTATAATAACAATCTCCGTCATTTCACTACTGGTCAGTCACTGTGGAAGTCTTTGTATCAACTATTATCAAGACCTGTCTCTTAATGACATGCTGCCAACAGTTGTAGAGGTCTGTGCGGTGCGGGCTGTTGTAAAGATCTATCTTCTTACAGTGCGGTGCCTCGTGTTGTAAAGGCTTTTGCCCTTACAGTAAGATGCTGATGGCGTTTATAGCTCAGACGTAGAGTGCTGTGCTTTTGTCATCGGTGGAACGTTTTGATAAATCTTTGTACTTGTATCAGAGTCCGGTGCTGGTCTGTGCCTTTACTGACCTGTACTGTGCTCCGGCAGCTCACTGTGCTTGGAGCGTAGTGGCAGAGTATTTACAGAAGTGTGTCCTTATTACTCGAACTGACCATATACACTTGGGTAGATTAGAAGTCTCCTGGAGACCACACTGAGTTTTTCAGACCATCAGTGGGCAGAAGATCACTGTGGAATGGGGTAGACCAGTAAACCAATCAATTATATACAAGCTTCTGGTACCACCTTCCTACCGTCCCGCTCCCAGTCTCTTCCCACGGCTCGGCATGCTATTTCCCCGAAGGACCTGTCCAGTTCCTCTTTTAACACACTGAATGGTTATTCCCATCAGCTCGGCAGTCTATGTGTCCCAGATGCGAACCACAGTCAGAGTAGAAATAAGTGTTTCGTCACTATCTCCATTTGATCCTTTGCCCACTGGTGCTGTGATCATTCACCAATAAACAGTGAACAGTACAGCACAGGAAGAGTCCCCCCAGTTCACTCTGTGTCTGTTTACCATGATGCCAGTTTAAACTGCATGTCTGCTTGCATGTAGTCTGTGGCCCCCAATGGACTAAACCCCCCGAATGATTTCCAGTTCCATTGGCAAGTGTGATTTCTCTGGGCAGTGCAGTCCAGTGCTCCCTTCACAGCTCTAATCTTCTTATCAAAGTGGCAAACAGAATCAAACACAGTACAGTTGCGGGGTAGAGACTGCACTGTTAACCCACTTTCCAAATGTATGGGCCCCCTACAGCACACCCAACAACTCCACCGTTTAGTCCCAACGTGCATTCATAACTAAGGGTCATGTTGTTTGAATGGAACAGGAGCTGTGCTGCCTCATCAGTGACATGAGGTGCACAAACCACACACCCGCTAACATTTCTCCCAGTATCGGATCCGGAGAAGAAGCCGTCAATTCCAAAAATTGACATGGGGGTTTACATCAGGGGCTATTTTACAACGGGCAGAATTACAATTGTACAGATTCTACAGTACAGTTTGGGAAAGAATAATTTGAAGTAAACTTCATAGTCTGTGGTAGTGCTGGCGGTGGAGGCTGAAACTGACTGTTATCAAAGTTGCCTTGGTACTGTCGGCATCTTTGAGCTCGGTGACCAGACTGTCCATAAACAAAGTGCACCTCTCACTGCCGTCTCCATCTTTCACCCCCACCGTGTCCACCACCAACATCCCCATGTTTGTTAAAGTGAATCAAAGAACAGCAAAATCCATACATTCAGAATAGTTTCTTTTTCTAAACAATGCTATATGCTCTTCAATACAAAAATAATAGCATCCACAAGTGGGTTACAAGTCAAATGCATGTAAAGCGGGTAATGTTGAAACTAAATTTAGAGTGAATTTGTAAACAGAAGTTAATCTAGCTAATCAATGCTAGGAGTATTGCGGGGAAAGCGGATGAGTTGAGGGTGTGGATTGACACGTGGAAATGTGATGTTGTAGCAATTAGTGAAACTTGGCTACAGGAGGGGCAGGACTGGAAGCTTAATATTCCAGGGTTCCGATGTTTCAGATGTGATCGAGGCAGAGGAATGAAAGGTGGGGGAGTAGCATTGCTTGTTAGGGAAAATATTACAGCAGTGCTCAGGCAGGACAGATTAGAGGGCTTGTCTACTGAGTCCTTATGGGTGGAGCTGAGAAACAGGAAAGGTATGGCCACATTAGTGGGATTGTCTTACAGACCACCCAATAGTCAACGAGACTTGGAAGAGCAAATCTGCAGAGAGATAGCAGGCAACTGCGGGAAACATAAAGTTGTGGTGGTAGGGAATTTTAATTTTCCATACATTGATTGGGACTCCCATACTGTTAGGGGTCTAGATGGTTTAGAGTTTGTAAAATATGTTCAGGAGAGTTTTCTAAATCAATATATAGAGGGACCAACTAGAGGGGATGCAATATTGGATCTCTTGTTAGGAAACGAATTAGGGCAAGTGACGGAAGTCTGTGTAGGGAAGCACTTTGGTTCCAGTTATCATAACACCATTAGTTTCAATTTGATCATGGACAAGGATAGATCTGGTCCTAGGGTTGAGGTTCTGAACTGGAAGAAGGCCAAATTTGAAGAAATGAGAAAGGATCTAAAAAGCGTGGATTGGGACAGGTTGTTCTCTGGCAAAGATGAGATTGGTAGGTGGGAAGCCTTCAAAGGAGAAATTTTGAGAGTGCAGAGTTTGTATGTTCCTGTCAGGATTAAAGGCAAATTGAATAGGAATAAGGAACCTTGGTTCTCAAGGGATATTGCAACTCTGATAAAGAAGAAGAGGGAGCTGTATGAAATGTATAGGAAACAGGGGGTAAATCAGGTGCTTGAGGAGTATAAGAAGTGCAAGAAAATACTTAAGAAAGAAATCAGGAGGGCTAAAAGAAGACATGAGGTTGCCTTGGCAGTCAAAGTGAAGGATAATCCAAAGAGCTTTTACAAGTATATTAAGAGCAAAAGGATTGTAAGGGATAAAATTGGTCCTCTTGAAGATCAGAGTGGTCGGCTTTGTGCGGAACCAAAGGCAATGGGGGGGATCTTAAATAGGTTTTTTGCGTCTGTATTTACTAAGGAAGCTGGCATGAAATCTATGGAATTGGGGGAATCAGGTAGTGAGACCATGGAAATTGTACAGATTGAAAAGAAGGAGGTGCTTGCTGTCTTGAGGAAAATTAAAGTGGATAAATCCCCGGGACCTGACAGAGTGTTCCCTCGGACCTTGAAGGAGACTAGTGTTGAAATTGCGGGGGCCCTGGCAGAAGTATTAAAAATTTCGCTGTCTACCGGTGAAGTGCCAGAGGATTGGAGAGTGGCTCATGTTGTTCCGTTGTTTAAAAAAGCATCAAAAAGTAATCCGGCAAATTATAGGCCGGTGAGTTTAACGTCAGTAGTAGGTAAGTTATTGGAGTGAGTACTAAGAGACAGAATCTACAAGCATTTGGATAGACAGGGGCTTATTAGGGAGAGTTAACATGGCTTTGTGCATGGTAGGTCACATTTGACCAATCTGTTGGAGTTTTTCGAGGAGGTTACCAGGAAAGTGGATGAAGGGAAGGCAGTGGATATTGTCTACATGGACTTTAATAAGGCCTTTGACAAGGTCCCGCATGGGAGGTTAGTTAGGAAAATTCAGTTGCTAGGTATACATGGAGAGGTGGTAAATTGGATTAGACATTGGCTCGATAGAAGAAGCCAGAGAGTGGTGGTAGAGAATTGCTTCTCCGAGTGGAGGCCTGTGACTAGTGGTGTGCCACAGGGATCAGTGCTGGGTCCATTGCTATTTGTCATCTAAATCAATGATCTGGATGATAATGTGGTAAATTGGATCAGCAAGTTTGCTGATGATACAAAGATTGGAGGTGTAGTAGACCGTGAGGAAGGTTTTCAGAGCCTGCAGAGGGACTTGTACCAGCTGGTAAAATGGGCTGAAAAATGGCAGATGGAGTTTAATACTGACAAGTGTGAGGTATTGCACGTTGGAAGGACAAACCAAGGTAGAACATACAGGGTTAATGGTAAGGCACTGAGGAGTGCAGTGGAACAGAGGGATATGGGAATACAGATACAACATTCCCTAAAAGTGTCTTCACAGGTAGATAGGGTCATAAAGAGAGCTTTTGGTACATTGGCCTTTATTAATCGAAGTATTGAGTATAAGAGCTGGAATGTTATGATGAGGTTGTATAAGGCATTGGTGAGGCCGAATCTGGAGTATTGTGTTCAGTTTTGGTCAACAAATTACAGTAAGGATATAAATAAGGTTGAATGAGTGCAGAGAAGGTTTACACGGATGTTGCCGGGACTTGAGAAACTCAGTTAGAGAGAAAGGTTAAATAGGTTAGGACTTCATTTCCTGGAGCGTAGAAGAATGAGGGGAGATTTGATAGAGGTATATAAAATTATGATGGGTATAGATAGAGTGAATGCAAGTAGGCTTTTTCCACTGAGGCAAGGGGAGAAAAAAACCAGAGGACATGGGTTAAGGGTGAGGGGGGAAAAGTTTAAAGGGAACATTAGGGGGGGCTTTTTCACACAGAGAGTGGTGGGAGTATGGAATGAGCTGCCAGACGAGGTGGTAAATGCAGGTTCTTTTTTAACATTTAAGAATAAATTGGACAGATACATGGATGGGAAGTGTATGGAGGGATATGGTCCGTGTGCAGGTCAGTGGGACTAGGCAGAAAATGGTTTGGCACAGCCAAGAAGGGCCAAAGGGCCTGTTTCTGTGCTGTAGTTCTATGGTTCTATGGTTCTATGGTTCTAGTAATGATCAGCAACAATGTGATCACTGTCATTTTTATTAAACTAAAATCAGAATGCATGTTAAAATAACATTCAAATTGTATAGGGCAGCCGTCACAATATTTTTATAGAAAGGTCAATATTACTGATATAACGGTAAAGCAGTCCAGAGAGTTTCCAGTCCTCACACAAATATTATCCATTCCCTTAACAGTTTGAATCACTTGATTTCACCTGGAATTATTGTAAACCACTCAGAATTTTACTTACCTCTTTTCATCTCAAACAAGTAACAGTCTACATTTTCTTTAACCTGGGCTAATTTACTCATCATTTACAATAACATTCATTACGATGGAGTAAATCCGTGAACTTCTGAAATATCTTGCTTGTCTACTTTACAAATTCATTAACGTGCGCATCTGCTTTTTGTGCAATACTGTGTATCATATGTCACTGTGGAGTGTGAAGGAAACACTTCAATATAACACACCATTTTAGTTCAGAGTGCATAAAAGTCTCCATATTGCTCATTCTGCCATCGTGCTAGTGAGAGGTTTACACCTGCCTCGGCGAGTACTCAGGAGACACGACTGGGGTGGGCTTTGTTGTAACCGTACCTGTGGGAGGCAGGGGTACAGCAGGTTCCTACTACTTCCTACTCAGACATTGGTACCAGTTGTGTCTTGTTACGCATTGAGGTAGACTCGATTACATTTTCCTGTTCTTTCTGAGTCTTTTTTCTCTAACTTTATTTCATCTTCTTTGCTCTTACTGTGAGAAACAACCAATTATTTTTGCATTTCACTCCAGGTGAACATCACAGTGCACCTGAAAGCTTCAAACCTTTCTCCTTATATCTGTACTTCTGCAAGCACCCCCTTCTTCCATTCCACCCACTGCTCAACACACTTCATTCTGTCTGTCCGTAATGTGTGAACACACACGCCACCGGAGTTCTCTTAGATGTCCAGGACAGTGACTCTCACGTGACCATTCAGACACACAATCAGGGCACACACTCATACTTCAGAATTCCCTTTCTTTCGTGCATCATGGGAAGTGTGCTTAGCTCCCCCCGCCCCTACTCACTTTACATCTACAGTATGACTGTGTGGCCAAGTATACTTCCAACACCATTTACAAGTTTACTGATGACACCACTGTTGTGGGCTGTATCAAAGGGGTACAGGAGGGACACCGAAAACTTGGCTGAGTGCTATAATAACAGCAACCTCTCACTCAATGTCAATAAGACCAAGGGACTTATTGTGGCCTTAGGAGAGGAAAACCAGAGGTCCATGAGACAGTAATCAAAGGACGATTAGAGATGGAAAGGGTCAGTAACTTTGAATTTCTGTGTGTCACTCTCTGAGGACCTGTCCTGGACCCATTGTATAAATATTATTGTGAACAAGGCCCGACTGCTCCTCTACTTCCTCAGGAATCTCAGAGATTCAGCTGGACATCGAAAACTTTGCCAAACTTCTATAAATGTATGGTGGAAAGTGTGCTGACTTGCTACATTACGGCCTGGTATAGGAACACCAATGCCTTTGAGTGGGAAATCCTACTGAGTGGTAGTGGATTCGGCCCGGCATATCGTGGGTAAAACTCATAGCCACTGAGCACATCTACATGAAACATTGCCGTAGGAAAGCAGCTTCCATCGTCAAAGATCCTCACCACCCAGGCAATGATCTTTCCTCACTGCTGCCATCAGGTAGAAGGTACAGGTACCTCAGAACTCGCACAACCTGGTTCAGGAACAGTTACTACCCCTCAACCATCTTGTACAAAAGGGGATAGATACACTCATGTACGGACTCAGTTATATTGTTATTTCATACTCATTATCTACTGGTATTTATTTTCTTCATTTGCACAGTTTGTTTACAGTTTATTGTTATTGAAATTTACAGTTCACAGTTACTGTTCTATAGATTTGTTAAGAATGCCCGCAGAAAATGACCCTGAGGATTTCAGAAATATAATAGAAATACTGTATAGAAAACCTACAGCACAATATAGCCCTTCAGCCCACAAAGTCGTGCCGAGCATGTCCTGACCTGTGAACTACCTTGGCTTATCTATAGCCCTCTATTTTTCTAAGGTCCATGTATCCATCCAGGAGTCTCTTCAAAGACCCTGTCGTTTCCGCCTCCACCACGGCCGCCAGCAGCCCATTCCACGCACTCACCACTCTCTGTGTTAAAAACTTACCCCTGACATCTCCTCTGTACCTCCTTCCAGGTAGGTTGTATGTGGTTTCACATCTGTACTGTCAGAGTAAATTGTACTTTGAACTATATGGTGACATATAAGTACTATAATAACAACTTGACTTGGGTTTAACTTTTGACTTTGACAATATTTTTCCGTGACGCTCTTTTTTCACGGAGTGTTCAGTGATCCAGTTACAACGTGCTTTGCCCAGAATTACAGAAGATTATCCACACAAAAATATATAAAATACAAACATTAAATATTTCTAAGACCATGAAGAGTCAAATTAAAATATGAATATTATTGTCTATAACACACTCGATTTCCGTGGGGGTGGGACACCGATGCCGGAAATCTCCCACTGTCCCCATTCTATTTACAATGTTCGCAAATTCCCCAGCTGCTCCAGTGATTGACAGCTCCCGCCGCCCCTCCGGCACGTGACATGATATGATTACTACACTGGCGCGCAGACGTCACAGAGGGCCCTCCTTCACAACGTCATTTCCCGGGAAACGGCCTGGTCCCGGGCTGGGCGGTAAATCCGGGATGGACGCGACGGCTCTGCAGAGAAGTGGAGCCGGTCTCTACTTGTTGGGGTTTCGGCTCCGCTGTGCGATCCGCCTCTCCTCTTCCTGCCCGCGGAACAGTGAGTGTCTGTCAGCGCCTCACTGCACCGGCTCTCTGCCTCAGGTACAATATTTAAAACATATTTGCGCAGTCACATGGATGGGAAAGGTTGAGAGGGATACGGGCCTAATGCAGGCAGATGGGCCGAGTTCAGGTCGACAACTTGGTCGGTGTGGATGAGTTGTACCGAAGGGACTGTTTCATTTCTGTACAAACCAGTGACTCTATTTTGGGAGGTTAAACCAGGGCAGGATCTACGCAGTGAACGACAGGTCCCTGGGAAGTTTTCATGAAGTGTTGTGGATAGTGTAGAGGATTGTCAAAGATTGCAGAAAGACATTGATAGGATGCAGAAGTGGGCTGAGAAGTGGCAGATGGAGTACAAGCCGGAGAAGTGTGAGGTGGTACACTTTGGAAGGACAAACTCCAAGGCAGAGTACAAAGTAAGTGGCAGGATACTTGGTAGTGTGGAGGAGCAGAGGGATCTGGGGTACATGTCCACAGATCCCTGAAAGTTGCCTCACAGGTGGATAGGGTAGTTAAGAAAGCTTATGGGGTGTTAGCTTTCATAAATCGAGGGATAGAGTTTAAGAGTCGCGAGGTAATGTTGCAGCTCTATAAAACTCTGGTTAGGCCACACTTGGAGTACTGTGTCCAGTTCTGGTCACCTCACTATAGGACGGATGTGGAAGCATTGGAAAGGGTACAGAGGAGACTTACCAGGATGCTGCCTGGTTTAGAAAGTATGGATTCTGATGAGAGATTAAGGGAGCTAGGGCTTTACTCTTTGGAGAGAAGGAGGATGAGAGGAGACATGATAGAGGTATACAAGATATTAAGAGGAATAGATAGAGCGGACAGCCACGGCCTCTTCCCCAGGGCGCCACTGCTTAATACAAGAGGACATGGCTTTAAAGTAAGGGGTGGGGAGTTCAAGGGGGTTATTAGAGGAAGGTTTTTTTACTCAGAGAGTGGTATGGTTTGTGTGTGGAATGCACTGCCTGAGTCAGTGGTGGAGGCAGATACACTAGTGAAATTTAAGAGACTACTAGACAGGTAAATGGAGGAATTTAAGGTTGGGGTGGGGGGTTGAGGGTCGGCACTACATTGTGGGCTGAAAGGCCTGTAATGTGCTGTACTGAACGGATCCTGACCTGGATCTGGGCCATACCCTCCAAATATCCAGACCTGCCTCTCGGGTTTTTTTGCACTACCTTACTTTCCCTTTTCTATTTATGATTTATAATTTAAATTTTTAATATTTACTATCGTTTGTACTCCAGGGAGTACGAAGCGCAGAATCAAATATCCCTGTGATGATTGTACGCTCCAGTATCAATTGTTTGGCGACAATAAAGTCAGTACCAAAGTACGAACAGCGCC
Organism: Mobula birostris; assembly: GCF_030028105.1. Taxonomy (NCBI): domain Eukaryota; kingdom Metazoa; phylum Chordata; class Chondrichthyes; order Myliobatiformes; family Myliobatidae; genus Mobula; species Mobula birostris. The sequence continues at coordinate 21,535,316 of NC_092397.1, forward strand.
AAACTGCGAGGTGGGAAACTGCAGGGCGTGCATATACATAAGAATTTCTAAAAGCATACACAACAGAGTTACAGGAAAGTGGGCCGAGATAGAGCAGAGGATAACTTGCAAACAAAAGAATGTAGTATATGCAATCCAGTGTAAGCAATGCCATATTATATACATAGGGGAGAGGGGCAACAGCTTGAGAACCAGACTCATAGGTCACCTCAGTAATATCACAAGAGGAAACCAAAACAGACCAGTTAGCAGGCACTTTCTGGAGCATGGAATGTATTCCTTGGCAATCCTGGGCCTGGGAACCAACATAAACTGGTCAAACCTCCAATGAAAAAGAGCAGAGAGGAGATGGATTGAAAGACTACAGACCTATTTCCCAAATGGCCTAAACGAGGCCTAAAAAGCTAGGCCAACAATATAAAATATACCCACTGCACTCAATAATTAAAAACATTGAGAAAATTAGAGGAGGGAGGAAGAGGAGCATCCTCATCAGTCACCCACCCTGAAACAAAATTAAAACAGGTGACCATTAAATAGAAAAGGTACGTCTTTCTTGGGAAATAGAGCCTAACAACTAGGCCCCAGAATGGAAACTAACTTCCCAAATAGAGAGGGATAACATGAGAAATCATAACTCCACTAGAAAGAATAGACTTGTAATGACCAGTTTGATCCAGACACAGCACTCACCCCAACCTCCCAGCTTGCCCCCAAGGGGTAAAATGCATCTCCAGCACATGGCCCTGCCCTGAAACCTAACATCTTCACACCCCATAACAACAGGTCCTCTTCTCGCCAGGGAACCAAACTCACCCCACATCACCAGTTATACCTCCCACCGCCCAGTGGACCCCCCCCCTCAACCCCACCCCCAAAAGGACCGCACACCCCAACTAATGCAGACAGCGCCCAAGTGGACCCTGGCCACAGCCCTTCAAAGGGGCCAATTTAACAATGGACCCCAACCCCAACATACATTAGCCACAAGCTTCTACCACATTATACCCACAGAACAGTGAACTCAGAGTCTGAACAGTTAAGTCACAATAAAAGAACGTAATCTTAAAGGGAGAAATAGGATGAAATCTAATCTCAACTCTAACTAGGTACTGAAGGAGTAAAAATAAAAAAATAGAGGCTCAAAGAATGGGGAAGGTCGAATAATAAAAAGGAGCAGCGCGATTAGCGGATAATTTACCTTTAAGAGTCTTAACAAATAGGGCGGCCGGCAACAGCCAGGCGCTGCAGCAGGAATGGAGAAACATGTTTGCTAAAACAATACAGAGGTGGGAGGTGGGCGGTTTTGCGTGGGGGGTGTGGGGGGGGGGTTGCGGGGGGTGGAGCTGAACATTTTAAAGGAAGACCAGCTCAGTCTTTACAGCATGGCGGGCTGAGTTGGCTGGAAGCTGGCTGTGTTTTGCTTGATGCGTGAGTGTGTTTTGGAACCTGTTGAGGGAAAGAGAGTGGGGAAGGAACGGAAATTGCTGGGAGGGGGTCGTGTGGGTCCGGTAATGGCGGACAAGATAAGAGGCGGGGTTGAGGGAAAGAAAGTGGAGAAGGAGAAGGATAGAGACTTGGGACCAGAGGTAGGCAGCTGGGGAGAGGCGGATTATTGTGAAGGGAGAAATAAAGGGAATGAGGAGGTAGTGAGGGGTTGGATGAATAAAAACCAAGACAAAGGGAATAAAAGAATAAGAAATGATAGTGGAGAAAGCTTTGAAAGTGAGGAAGATGAACAAGCTCAGAGAGGAGGTGTTGTCATAATTAGGTTTAATGAGAAGGCTCAGGGACATATGAAAAAAAATAACCCGTTTGTGCTAACAACAACTCTGACAAATAAGGTAGGGTAAATAGTATTTGCAAAAGTCCTTAATGATGGCAACTTATTGGTAAGATGTGCGAATGAGGAACAACTTGAGAAAGCACTCAAGCTAAAAGAGATAGGAAAATGCAAGGTGGAATACACTGGGAGGGTGGGAGCACAAAACAGTGGTTGTAAAGGAGTGATCACGGGGATACCAATGAGTATAGATATGGAGGAGATAAAGAGGAATATCAAAGGAGGGAAAGTAATGAATGTTCAAAGACTGAAAACAACAAAGGAGGGAGTGAAAAAGGAAAGTGAATCAGTATTGATTGAATTTGAAGAAGGAAGAGTGCCAAGGAAGGTGTTCCTGGGTTTCATGAGTTACCCAGTAAGGGTGTATGTGCTAAAGCCACTGAGGTGCTATAATTGTCAAAGGTTTGGACACGTGGCTAAAAACTGTAAAAGACAGAGGAGATGTGCTAGATGTGGGGGTGATCATGAATATGGAAAGTGCGGAACAGGAGTTCAACCAAAATGCTGCAATTGTGGAGGAGCTCATAATGTTGCATATAGTGGGTGCGCGGTTGTGAGACGGGAGACTAAAATTCAAGAAATAAAAGTGAAAAGAAAGATCACTTATGCAGAAGCTATAAGAATGTCAAGAGAACAGAATAATGTTCCTAATGAACAGGGAGCAATAGGGATACGAGAGATGCAACAAAGAACAAATGACAGGATTTATGTAGACAAAGAGGCTCTAGTAACATTCATTGCAGGAGTGATTAATAGTACTGCTGAGGTAAAGTCAAAAAGTGACAAAATTCAGCTGGTGGTAAAAGCAGCAGTAAACCATTTAGGGTTAGTAGGACTGACATGGGAGGAAGTGACGGAGAACCTCAGTAATCAGTCAAGCCAGGAAGTTTCATGTGTTGGTTAATACTAATTATGGTGATTCTTTTACAATGGAATGCAAGGAGCTTACTGGCCAATAGCCAGGAATTCAAGCACTTTATTAAAGAAATGGTTGTAAAACTGGACGTAGTGTGTATTCAGGAAACTTGGTTGAAACCAACTTTAGACTTTGTGGTATATGGGTATACAATGATAAGGAAAGATAGAAATCTAGGGGGAGGAGGGGGTTGTGCTATGTTAATCAAGCAAGGTATACCATATAGGGTACTGGAAAAAGGAGATGATCAGGAATACATAGTGGTGGAAGTGTGGGAGAGAGGGGAGGGAGTGGTTATAATTAACTACTACAATCCATGTAAAAGGTTGGATTTGGACAGCCTATTAAAGATACAAGGACAAAACAGACATAAAGTAATGTGGTGTGCAGATTTCAATGCTCATAGCACAACATGGGGGGATCAGATTACAGATCCAAATGGAAAGATAATTGAAGATTTGATGGAAGAAAGGGATTTGGTGTGTATGAATGATGGTAGCGGCACAAGGATAGATATAACAATAGGAACTGAGTCAGTGTTAGATATTACGTTAGTGTCTAATACCTTGGCTGGCATTAGTAACTGGGGAGTTTGGACTGCTTCAACAGTAGGCAGTGATCACGACCCAGTTTTGTGTTCAGTGGGTGAAAGAGTTGAAGTAAGACCAGGTGGCGGAACCCCAAAGTGGGTGTTTGGAAAAGCTGATTGGGGTAAGTTCCAGAAGTTGAGTGAAGAAGGGTTGATATTTCTGGAAATGTAGATGAATTAAACAGTCAGGTGACTTCAGCAATTATCATGGCAGCAGAAGGATCTATACCTAGGAGTAAAAATAGGATGAATAGAAAACTGGTACCATGGTGGACAGAGGAATGTTGTCAGGCTGTAAAAAACAGAAATAGAGCATTCAGGCTAGTTAAAAGAACCCATAATATGCAGCATTTGGTTCAATATAAGAAAGCACAGGCAGTGGTGAGAAGAACTATACGTCAAGCTAAAAGGGCAAGTTGGAGGAGTTTTTGCGACAAGGTAGGAAGAACAACACCTGTGGGAGAGATATGGGGAACGATTAAGAGGATGGGAGGAGATAGAAGGGAATGGGAATATCCAGTAATGATATCTGAGGAGGAAACTGCAGTCTCCAGTAGGGATAAGGCTGAGATCATGGCCAAGTCATTCGTACTGATACACAGTTCAGAAAATTTGTCTGAAGAAGGGAGAAGAAGAAGGGAAAGAATAATGAACCAACACCCAGGTGTTTTAAGCAGGAGGGAAGGAACAGATGATATAATTGATGATCCATTTACATTAGCAGAAATGGTGAGAGCAATAAAGAGATCGAGACCAACCTCCCCAGGGAAAGATCTGATATGATCTGTGATGCTAAAAAATCTAGGAGAAGGAGCGCTCTTGAAGTTGCTGCATTTTTATAACAGAGTGTGGGAGGAGGGAAGATTACCAAGTGCATGGAAAGAAGCAGTAGTAATTCCAATAAGGAAGCCTGGCAAGGATCTGTCAAAACCCACTAGCTACAGACCAATTGCATTAACATCAAGTATATGTAAGATAACGGAAAGGATGCTAACAGAAAGGTTATCATATGAGCTTGAGAAAAGGGGAATGCTGGCAAGTTATCAGAGTGGTTTTAGAAAGGGAAGGAATTCCATGGACTCAGTGATTATGTTAGAGACTGAAATAAGGAAGGCCCAGGCAAATAGAGAGTCAGTAGTTGCAGTGTTCTTTGACATTGAAAAAGCCTATGATATGATGTGGAAGGAAGGATTATTAATTAAACTGCACAAGATGGGGGTTGGTGGGAGAGTTTTTAATTGGATTAAAGATTTTTTGTTTGGTAGAAAAATTCAAGTTCGGATTGGATCAGAATTATCAAAACAGTACATAGTGGAAAATGGCACACCTCAAGGTAGTGTGATTAGCCCATTACCTTTCATGATTATGATCAATGATGTCTTCACAAAGGTACCAGTGGATATAGGTAGGTCACTGTTTGCGGTTGATGGGGCCTTGTGGAAAAGAGGCATGAACATGGACCATATAATCAGGAAACTACAAGAAGCAATTGATGAAGTGGTGGAGTGGGGTTATGATTGGGAATGTAGATTTTCAGTAGATAAAACTCAATCTGTATTTTTTACCAGGAAAAGGGTTGAGGTAGGGAAGAAGTTAAGGATGTATGGGGTTGAATTAGAAAGGGTTGCATCATTTAAATTTCTGGGAGTTATATTTGATTCACGATTAACATGGGCAGACCATATCAGGAAAGTTGAGGAGAAATGTAAAAAAGTAATAAATGTGATGAGATGTTTGACTGGTAGGGAATGGGGAGCAAGTTGTTCAGCTTTGAAGAGAATGTATGTGGCTTTAGTAAGATCTGTATTGGATTATGGAAATATAGTATATGGATCAGCAGCTAGGTCTCTTATAAGGAAACTGGATGTGATTCAGGCTCAGGCCTTGAGAGTGTGCAGTGGGGCTTTTAAAACGTCACCAGTGTCAGCCCTACAGGTAGAAATGGGAATAATGCCTTTGGAACTAAGAAGGATGCAACTGATGGCAAACTACTGGGCTAACTTGCAGGGGCACAATGATTCTCACCCTACTAAAGGAGTGTTGCAGGAGTGCTGGGAAAATGGGAGGTTTCAGAGGGATACCTTTAGTCGGGTAGGGAATGATATCGCAAAAGAATGTGGAGTATTTGATCTGAGGATAAGTCCTTCAGTAGTTTATCCGGTTGTAGCTCCATGGAAGCTTGTATGGCCTGACATAGACTGGCATTTGTTAGAGGTAAAAAGGAAAGAAAGATATAAAACAGATTTGGTAAATGCACTTAACTGTCATGTGATGGAAAACTATAGAGATTATACTCACATTTATACGGATGGTGCGAAGGAACCTGCAACAGGAGTGACAGGGTTTGGGGTGGTCATACCAGCAAAAGAAATTGGAATCGGCAGAAGAACATCTAATAAGTTAGGAGTGTTTACAGTGGAGATGCTGGCGGTGTTGGTTGCGTTGCAATGGGTGCAGAAAGCCAGACAAGTCAAAGCATTGATATGTTCAGATTCATCCTCCGTTCTAGCAAGTTTAAGGTCTTTTCACACAAACAGTCGGCAAGATGTACTTTATGAAGTCCTTCAGTTAGTTACAAGGATTGCAAATCAGGGAGGTCAGGTAAAATTTCTATGGGTTCCAGCACATGTAGGGGTGAAGGGGAATGAGAGGGCGGATGAGTTGGCAAAGAGGGCATTAAAGAAAGAAAATGTGGAAATGCACATTAGTATCAGTAAAGCAGAGGTTAAGTGTGTAATCTGGGAAAAAGTCAACCGAATGTGGCAAGAAAGATGGGACAGGGAGGGGAAAGGGAGGCATTTATATCAAATACAAAAGAGTGTTGCAGTTACTAGGCTAGGTAATGGAAACAGAAGAGAGGAAATTGTGTGGACTAGGTTAAGGCTGGGGCATTGTGCATTAAACAAAACATTGAAAATGATAGGGAAACACCAGACAGGATTGTGTGAGGAATGTCAGGAAGAGGAGTCAGTAGAACATGTAGTTCTGAGTTGCAGGAAGTATGGGATACAGAGAGATGATGAGAAATAAATTAAGGGAGTTGGGCATGCAGGAATTCACATTAAAAGGGTTGCTGGGCATGGGTGAGAGAGCACAAGTCCGGGTATTTTTAGCATTTTTAAGGGGTACAGGGTTTTTTTTTATATAGAATATGACGGATAAACAGGAATAGGATACTAGGATGGTCAAAGATGGGAGGGTGAAGTGTAGGGGTGTGTGTGTGTGTGTGTGTGTGTGTGTGTGTGTGTGTGTGTGTGTGTGTGTGTGTGTGTGTGTGTGTTTGAGATTGGGTGAAGGGATTTAGAATGTATGTCTAGTGCACATTCTGGAGCAGAGGGTGGCGGTAATGCACCATTAAGCTGGATGCCAACCGCCGTAAAACAAGATACAGACAGACAGACATTACCTCGCCCCACCCCCCCACCCCAAGGTCACTCTCTGAGCGTCTGTTCGGAGGGTCCAGTGTTGTGGGAGGGGCAGGGTGGCTTTAAACCCGGCGTTACACATTCCATGGTATCGTTCTCTCCAAAGTGTTTCAGCTGTTCCTTTGCCTGTCTTCTCCACACAGTCAACCAGACAAACTGAGAGTGTCGGCACGAGTGCTGGGAAAGTGCGGGAGTTCATATCTCACAGCAGCAGTCTCCGTTTAATGTTTCGGAGTGACGGATTCGGTCATTGAGTGTAACGTCAAACGGCCTTGAGATACAGACGTCGTGAGGGAAAAGTGAAAACAAAATGATGAACGTCCCTTGTTCTCGGGAAACACTCCAGTTTTGGGCTATTTACACACTAGATTGTCCCATATTCTAATCCCGTCTTCATTTGAAGCAGGAGAACGGTCTCCTCGTCGGTAAATTGAACATCGGTCTGCCGCGTGACAGGCGGGGATACTAACCACTGAACTAACGAGGAATAAACAAGAGTGGGGAATCTGTCACACGGATGTCAGTGTGTAGGAGAACCCATAGAGTCACTCTGATGTTTGTTTGCTGAGTGTAGAGCTGGTGCATTTTACCCATCCGCTCCTCACTGTGTGACTGGACGTGTCTCAGAATTCTTCAGCGATTCAGTCACTTACTGAGTTCAAGGACTGGGCAAATGAGGGGATCCCATTAACGTCTAACTGCATGTTGTTTGAACGGGTATTTATAATCAGGATTTGTTTCCCATTTACTGATACGTGAAACAGGAAACCATTCGTAGCCCTTCCAATCTCTCGGGTGGATTCTCCCTTCAGTCGGATCGCAGGTGCTGTGTTTCTCCGGTCTGTCGGAACGTCGCGACACCCACTGGTCGGAATAGGAACTGCAACAGAGTGAGGAACAATCCTTCAGAAAACAGCTCAGACACTGAGAATCGAGTTACAGAATCTTATAGCCCCAGAGACCATTCAGTCACGGAGTCTGGTTTGCATCATGTGGAGATGGTGGTATAGTGGTGAGCATAGCTGCTTCCCAAGTAGTTAACACGGGTTCCATTCCCGGCCATTGCAGGTTGTACACTTTCAGGCTAAAGAAAAAACCCTCGCCGAGCACTATGAACGCAGAATCCTAATTCCTGAGCAATTTGTTCTGAGTGAAATTCACTCTAATGGATCTGATGGATTCCTCATGTACGATGGTGGTGGTCCCTCATGTAGGATGTTCCAGGACCCCAAACTGAATAAAAAGCACAGCATTAGACCCAGGAAGTCCGTTAGTTCCACGGACTCCGCTCGAGGAAACCCACACTTTGTGGTCAAATCGAACATACGTTTTCCTGACCAAAGACATAACCTGCCCCAGCTATTCTCTCGTTCCTTCTTTCATCCGGCAGAAGGTCCAGAAGCCTGAAAGAACGCACCACAGTCTCAGGGATAGTTTCAGTCCCATTGTTGTGTCGATTGAATGGTATCCCGGAAGATAGATAGATGTTTGACCTCAGAATCCACCTCGGTACGAAGCTGCACTTTATTATATACCTGCGCCGTGCTTTCTCTGTCGCTGTTACACTTTATTCTGCATTTTGTTATTGCTTCACCTTGTTCTCTTCCAATACACTGTGTAATCTCTATGAACCGTGAGAATGAGAAGTGTTTAACCGTATTTCGGTATATGTGACTAAAACATGTAGAACAGATTCAATTCTCACTGAGCCCGTTGCGGCGGCAGTTGGGAGCGCCGGCCTCCGGACAGCGCAGAGTTTCCCAGCTGGCAATGAAACGCAGCAGGAAAACAAGAGCTGAGATCACAGAGGGGGAGCAGCGAGAGAGGGTTTCACTGAACTCCTGTCGAAGGGAAGATTCAAACTTCTTCAGTATAGGTATCCCTTATTGACATCAATGGATCTGGGGTTGAGAGGGTGAAAATTCCTCGGCATACACATCAGCGAGGATCTCACGAGGTCTGTAAGTACCGGCCGCGTGGTGAAAAAGGCACAGCAGCGCCTCTTTCACCCCAGACAGTTGAAGAAATTTGGTAGGGGTCCCCAAATCCGAAGGACTTTCTACAGGCACAGAATTGAGAACACCCTGACTGGCTGCATCACTGCCTGGTATGGGAACTGTACTTCCCTCAATCACAGGACTCTGCAGAGAGTGGTGCGGACAGCCCAGCGCATCGGTAGATGTGAACCTCCCACTATTCAGGACATTTACAGAGACAGGTTTGTAAAAATGATCCGAAGGATCGTTAAGGACCCGAGTGACCCGAATCTCAAACTGTTCCAGCTGCTACCATCCGGGAAACAGTACCGCAGCATAAAAGCCAGGACCAACAGGCTCCGGGACAGCTTCTTCCACTGGTCATCAGACTGATTAATTCAAGCTGATACAATCGTATTTCTGTCATATTGACTGTAATAAATATAGTAATATCTATTACATATTTACTATAAATTGCACATTGCTCATTTAAACGGAGACGTAACGTAAAGATTTTTAGTCCTCATGTATTTGAAGGACGTAATTAATAAAGTCAATTCAATTCAATTCCATGGAAGAGACTTCGTCGTGCACTCGTCGAATCAGAAACGAGAAAATGTGCAGATGATGGAAATCCAAGCAACACATACAAAATGCTGGAGGAACTCAGCAGGCCAGGCTGCTTCATGATCCTGAAGAAGGTTTTCAGCCTGAAACATCAACCGTGTACTTTATTCCATAGATGCTGCTGCACATTTTCTCGTGTACGAGAGAGCGAGAGAGAGAGAAAAAGCTACTGGAGTACTAGCGTCCCTGGGTGGGCTCGAACCACCAACCTTTCGGTTAACAGCCGAACGCGCTCGCCGATTGCGCCACAGAGACGAGAATTAAATGATTACGAATAAATGACGAATCTCAATTGAGATGCGATTTCCTTTTATAGTTGTATAATGTGTCATATCTAATGTGTTTTAAAACACAAGGATGAATATCTGCTGCCGCCAACAGAGATTATAGCAGAGGATGGTTTCGATCCATCGACCTCTGGGTTATGGGCCCAGCACGCTTCCGCTGCGCCACTCTGCTACAGGGAATACTAAAAAATGTTGAACTGTGAATGTTGCGCGATGTTTTCTGTATGTATGTATGCGTTTAAGCCTGTGGCTGTACATGTCTGGGTCTCGTTCTGTGTCTGTATATGTCTGTGTTCGTATATGTCTGGGTCCATTCCGTCTTCTTCCCGTATTCATAATCAAACGTACTTCATTTTCTTTGTTTATTCCCTGTTTCTCCTCTTTCTCTTTTTCCCCACCTTTCTTCCTTGCTTCCCTACTTTCTGGCCCACCCAGTTATTATCTTCGTGCCTTTTATGTTCTGTCCCGTCTTGCACCTTGTTCCCGATATTTCGCCCGTGAACACGAGGAATTCTGCTGATGCTGGAAATTCAAGTAACACACATCAACGTTGCTGGTGAATGCAGCAGGCCAGGCAGCATCTCTAGGAAGAGGTACAGTCAACATTTCGCCGGTGAAATGTGTTTTACTTTATTTAATTGTACAGACGGAGAATTCATCCCACTGGTCGGCTCATTTTTAATAAATAGCGACGTTTTCAGCCGAGGTGCCATTAACTTCCTAATCCTGTCCTGATGATTGAATGAATGTCGGAGTTCCTTCAGTGTTGAACCCGCAGTTCACCTTGTGAGCGGAACTCGCGACGTTGATGTACTGCAAGCACTCACCTCAAATGCAGCAACTCCTCCACCGGGATTACCTGTTGGTGTCATGTTCAGACCATCACGGCCGGACCAGTGAGTGACAGATGGGGAGATGTGGAGTATCGCTGATGCTTCGCACCTCCCTGCCACGCGGGGCGGGTTTTCCATTTCACCACCACAGCTTTGTAACTGAAACAGTAAGGATCGGATTTTAACTCTCCCACGTAGGGCGATGTAGAGATAGGCAGGCAGTTGCTTATCCCCTGGCTTGCTGAGTTACTCCGGCATTTTGTGTGTGTTGCTCGGAATTTCAACATCTGGGATTTCCCACCGATTTTTAAATTCACAGTCACCAACCTGGAGATGCCGGGGATTGAATTCCTTGCCTGTCCATCGCCTCCCTCTGGCGCTCCTCCTCCGTTTCCTTTCTTGCATGGTCTTCTGTCCTCTCCTATCAGACTCCCTCTTTTCCAGTCCTGTATCTCTTTCGCCAAACAACTTCCCAACTGTTTGCTCCACCCCAGCCCCTCCCGGTTTTACCTATCACATGACTTCCCCTTCCTCCCCCCTCCACTACTCATCTTTATTTTCTTCAGTCCTGCTGAAGGGTCTCGGCCCGAAACGTCGACTGTTCTCTTTTCCATAGATGCTGCCTGTCCCTCCAGCATCTTGTGTGTGTTGATCCGTGTCTTCTGTCTCACTTGCCAAACCGCTGAATCTGCTTCCTTATAACATCTCCCAAAACCTTTGATTAAGTAGACATTCTGAGAAATGTTCTTAGTTGTAAAAATAAAATTCGAATTGATTAATTCAATAAAAGCTGTTAACACATACCAAATCAAACCACAAACAATATAATTAAAATACCTTTTTTGATTAAGGAAATTTACCCTTTCTCTCCCAGAGGCAGACACTTGATATGAGTTGTTTGTCTGGTCTGGGAATGAGTTCCCAAACATTACATTGAAATTATATCCGCTGGTGAATCTCACACCCACACAAACAACAGACACAGAGACAAACACACACACACACACACACACACAAACACACACACACACACACACACGAACACTCACGCACACTCACGGTAGAAAACTGAAAGAGTAAATGTGACAAACACAGTGGGGATATGAAAAAAAAAAAGTCCTGGAAATACTTCAGAGGAACTGTCTCAATATTAGTTGCATGTGGACATCAATAAATACGCGATGGTCATAACATCCTGGCAGCGTGTTATGCCTTTGAAGAGACGGTGCTGTGGAAGACAACAACTTAAGAAGCACTGGAAACATTTTTAGGTAGTTAAGCTATCACCGAAGGAAGTAGCGTTATAGGAGTGAGTTGATAAACTCAGCTCACGAAATCAAATGAAAGAAGTGAGAAGGGAATCTATGCCAAAAGCCAAGTGAGAGCGCAGTGCGGATGGTGAGGGACGAGAGAGCAGCAGCGAGGGAAGGATGAAGGGGGAAATATAACTTCCTCAGTGTTATCATTTCAGATTCTCTCTCCTGGGCCCGGCACATACCTCCTGTTACAAAGAAGGCACGGCAGCGCTCTACATGTCATCTAAAAGTTTGACAGACTTCAATAGATGTGTGGCGGAGAGTATATTGACTGGTGGCAAAAGGACCTGGCATGGAACCGCCAATGCCCTTGTACGGAAAAGCCCAGAAAGCGTAATGGATAGAGTCCAGTCCAGCACAGTTATGCCCCTCCCCACCGCTGAGCGCATCTACACGGAATAGAGGGCCGCGGCCATGCAGGTCATACTCTCTTCACACAGCTCCATCAGGAAGGAGGTAACACATCAACAGGTCCATCACCCCGCAACCATCAGACTCCTGAAGAAGAATGGATAGCTTCATTTACCCAACACTGAACTGTACCCACAACCCATAAACTCACTTTCAAGTCTGTTCATGTTCTCGACATTTATTGATTATTTATTTATTATTAATATCGCATTTGTTCTTTCTCGTATTTGCATAGTTTATAGTCTTTTGCACATTGCTCGTTTGCTGTTTTTCTTCAGTGCGGTCTTTCATTGATTCTCTTGTGTTTCATTGTATTTACGGTGGATGCTCATGTGGTTACGAGTATATACTTCGGTAATTAATTTAGTTTAATCTTTCAACTTTGAACTTTAGGGAGAGGAATCCATTTGGTGAGACGCGGCTCTTGTTTCACACTGTTGGGCAGGAGGTGAAAAGATTGGCGCAGACCCACAGCTTTATTCTCTGGGACAGGAGTGTGCCAGAGGACTGCAACGAACGGAATGCATTATCTACGGACCTAGAAGAAAGGGATCTGTTGCATTCATTGCTGAGGAAGCCAAGTAATTTGGTATATTAAAAGCGGACGGCTCTGCAGGTAAAGTTATTGGGTATATTTAAAGCGGACGCAGGTAAGTTCTTAAATATTGAGAGTGTCACACATTATGGGAAGACGGCAGGAGAACAGGGTTGGGAGGGATAATAAATCAGCCACGATCGAATGGAGGAGCAGACTCCATGGGCCCAGTCACATAACACTGCTCCTGTGTCTGATGCTGTTATTGACTGATAGCATTGATTCTGAGATACTGTATTCATGTGGATCATTGTGTCCAATTGTTCAAAGAAGATTTAATCAAACTAATCAACTGCAGTAATGAAATTGAATTAACATTACTTCGAGGTAAACTGTGGACTAAACCTCTGTACTATACCAGAAACTGACAGGTACACAATGAACCCCCAGTCTCACACTGTACCAGAGACTGGCAGGTACACAATGAACCCCCAGTCTCACACTGTACCAGAGACTGATGGATACAGAATGAACCCCACACTCTAACACTGTACCAGACAGTAAGAGGTACAGAATGAACCCCATAATCTCACACTGTACCAGAGACTGACGGATACAGAATGAACCCCACACTCTCACACTGTACTAGAGACTGACGGGTACAGAATGAACCCCACACTCTCACACTGTACCAGCGACTGGCAGGTACAGAATGAACCCCCAGTTTCACCTGCATCAGAGATTGACAGGTACGAAATGAAACCCAGAATCTCACACCGTACAGAGACTAATGTGTACAAATGTTTTTAACCCGCCTGTTTTGTGAAACGTACTCAAATTTACTGCTAAACCCTGCACCATGCCGACTTGTTACTCCTGAATAAATCCACCCATCACGTGACCGTGACTCGTCTCTGCCTTTCTAAAATGAGATTACACTGTACGTGTGTCCTCTCAAACTGAATGCGAACATTGTATTTGCCTCCTTACTCCCAACTCAAGCTGCAAGTCAACATTTGGGGAATCCTGCACAAGGACACCTAACTCCATTTGTACCTAATGTCTGAATTTTCTCCTTACCAAAACATCAGTTAATTAGAAAATATATTATTTGTAAAGTAATGCAAATGGATTCCAACATCATGCTAAACACTGAAATCAGGCCAGATGGCTGTTGCCCCCTTCCATTCTTCAAAAGTTGGAGAGATAGCTTAAATTTTTCACTTTCCGGAAACATTTCTGAATCTAGTGATTCTTGAAAAGGTGCACCATCTGTTCAGCTACCTCTTTCATATCTCTGCAATGAAGCCCATCTGGCCCAGATGATTCCGCTTCTCAAGCGCGTTAGCCTGTTCAGTTATGGGAGGCGACGGGACGACACAAAGTGACCGGGGCGTCGAGGCGAGGAAAAGGCGGATACACGGGACAAAAATGTTCAAAAGTCTGGGGAATGTATCGTCCCATGATTAACTCGGTTGTGGGATACAGATGCAGACACGGTGTCTCTGGCCATGGAGAACAACGACCTGCTCCTTCTTTCTGCAGAAAGTGATATTAATAGCCAGCGGTGGAATGAGAATGATATTTTTACGTATTTTGACAGTTTTGAGGATTTCGCCCTCTGCGATAGACTGGGGCACGAGTGTGTACCTTGATACACCGGGGACGAGGGACCCATGATGCTTTAATCATGCAAAGAATGCAAACAACACTTCAAGGGCAAATTAGGAGAGGAAAGGAAAGTATAAGTTTGCTTTGGCAGACAACTAGAAGGAGAATCCCAAGGGATTCTACAGATATATTAAGAGCAAAAGGATAGCAAGGGACAACATTGGCCTTCACGATGGTCAGCGTGGTCATCTGTAAATGGAGCTAAAGGAGATTAGGGAGAACTTAAAATATTTTTTTTACTTTAATTTTCTCAGGAAACGGACGCACAATCTATATAACTAAGATAAAACATTAGTGAGGTTATGGGCAATACTCTGATTGCAAAACAGGGGGCAAATTGGGGTGTAAATACTTCATGGCCTCGTAAGGTATCCCTTTGTCCTTGTTGAAGGTTTGTGCAGAAATAGCAGGGGCCATCGCAGATATATTTCACATATCCTTAACCACGGGCGATGTTCAGAAGGTTTGTTGCTCTGTTGTTTAAGAAAGGTTCCTTGAAATTACAAGCCGCTGAATCTGAAATTAGCAACGGGTAAATAACTGAAATATTCTCGAGAACCAGACATAAACAGTACGTATATATTTGGATAGGCAGCGCCTGATTAGAGACAGTCAACATGACTTTGTCCATAATAGCTTGCATTTAACCAGTCTAATAGAGTTTTCGAGCAGCTTACAAGGGGAGTTGATGAGGAAGAAGGTCACACTGGATCTTTGGAACTAAGCGCTGCAGCAAGCAGACTCAGAAGGATTAAACAAAACTAGGAACGTTATTAACAAAAGAGACAAAGCAGCAGAACTTATAAGGTCTTTGATAGCTCAGAATAACTCGGTTGGAAATTCACTGGGCAAGGATCTGGGCCAACTGTTGCCCGAGAGATTAGCGCTGCCATTTTACATACACTGCAGGGCAGTAAAGAATCTGTGCCCAGCTATATAAAGCCCTTGACTCTTGAAAAGCTTACAAGAAGCCATCCTGAAGTCACAAGTCCAAGGACACTTAATTTAACACCTGAAAAGTCTCGAGGAGAACTGATTGGAAGTATCCAAGAACGATTGCAACTTAGTGAGATTCTCTCCTCTAAAGGCCCAGAGCTCAGGGTGAAAGTCACCGACCTGAAACGTGAACTCTGATTCTCCCTCCATAGATGCTGTCTGAGCTGTGGAATATTTCCGGCAGTTTCAGATTTTACTTCAGTAATAGTCCTGTTTTCTCCGACCCCGGGATCAATACACTCCCCATTGTCATGGTCCGGTCCGTGACGTCCGCATTCCGGTTTACAGTCCGATCTATCGATCCTTGTTCCGGGTTTTCCTCTTTTCTCCTTTGTTCTGTTGGGTGCCTTAATTGACGCACCGATTCTCATTTCGGTCTGGCACGTAAATACCTCTGCAAACCAGGGATTGTTTGCTGGACTGTTCCCTTCCTTTCCTGCCTGAAACCATCGCCTGCATCCTCGTCAGTATCCCCATCAAGTTCAACCGCCGGAGTGAGAGTGGAGCATTGCCGCGCCAAGAGAAGAAACTATCTATCGTTGAGTTCGGAACTGTCTCTTTTTGTCCCCGTGTTTAGTGTCCGTGTTCTGTGTCCGTGCTCCCTTTCTGCTGCCATACCTAGATACAATATGTGACAAAAGCTTCTCTTTCATACTATTCATAGACATCATATCATTACGGAGTGCATTGACAGAGAACAAGGTAAATCAACAATAAAATGTAGAATAAAGTGCAACAGCGACAGAGAAAGCACAGTGCAGGTAAACAATAAGATGAAGTGTCATAACGGGGTAGATTGTGAGGTCAAGCGTCCATCTTTTTTCACAAGGAAACCATTCAATAGTCATAACAGCGAGATTGAAATTATCCTTCAGAATGTGGTATGTGTTTCCTTTTCCGTGATCATTCTGCTGGAATCTAATTGGTTTCATTCCACAAAAATTATCATGGTGTTTGGGAAGAGAACTAAAGAAGGATCAAGTATGATCGCACTGGATGGTGGAGCAGACTCGGGGCCGAATGACTGTGGCCATCAGCCATTACCTGTGTTGAACTGCTCAATTGTGATATGCAGGAAGGTTTGGACCTGAACACTTCTGTGGTTCAAGCGGGGATGTAGCTCAGTGGAAGAGCGCATGCTTTGCATGTATGAGGTCCCGGGTTCAATCCCCGGCATCTCCACGCTAGTGAGCATTGAATTTTGAACATTGCAAATCGTCAATCTACCCAATCGTCAGGTTTGCAATTAGCACAATGATGCGTTGAGTCTCAACGTGGACAAGACTAAAGAGAAGATTCATTAGGCCAAGGGATCGCTCATTACCGCAAATAAACGGCTCCTCCAGAGAGAGAGAGAGAGAGAGAGAGTGGACCACCAAACCTGCCCTCTGAACGCCACAAAGAACAGCAAGAAAGCGCACCGGTGTGTCCACTTCCTGGCTTCAGTGAGACCTCCCCAACCCCTCTTCAATCTGTTTTTATTTCACAGGAGCATCATTGAGAGAGCTCTAACCACTTGCTAAACCGTCTGGTACGAGAATCGCAAGACATCCGACGGCAGGACTCCACAGAGGGGAGAGAGGACTGCTGACAGCAGCTCACTTTCACATTCAGACCCAGTGATTTGCGGACTATTGAAAACTGACGGAATTCTGATCTTCATTCGATCATATGGACGGATTGGGAGGTGAACGGGACTCGGGACTGGACAAAATAAATCCCGGAGTGTGGGTGTATTCTCCGCTGCACCTCAGACTGCGGTCGCTGCTCGTTATGTCGGAGACTGACCGAAATAGCATACACAAATGGAGGAGAAATTCAGCGGGCCAGGCAGCATCTCCACAGGAAACACCGACTGTTTACTCCTCCCCAGAGATGCTGTCTGACCTGGTGATTTGCTCCGGCATTCAGTGTTTGGGATTTCCAGCACCTGTGTTTATAGCCTAAATAACAGCCCGCTGACAGAGAGAAGGAAGGCAAGGAGACACAGAGGGAGATAGCCAGTGTGTCTGACTGCAGGGCAGTAGGAATAGGGCCAGAATGATAATGAAAATCAGATCCGTTGCTGAAATGTCGGGACGAGATATCCAGCTGGGTCGGAGCACAGAGACCGGATAATAACCGGATGGGGCAGGAAGTGATGAACAGGGAAAGGAGGACGGGGTGGAAGGTAAAAGCGTGAGAGAGACACGAGAGAAATTAGACAGGGAAAATAATCCAACAAACAAAACAATAGATAATCGGGGGAAAGCGTCAAAATTAACAAATAGAAAGACAGGAGAGGAACAGAGATATTTACCTATCAGCAGAATGGCGCGGCGGGAATGTGCTGGGCCCGTTATCCAGAGGCCGACAGATGGAAACCATCGTCTGTTATTCTTCAGCAGAGTATTTTACCGCAAATCGCCGTCACGTCACCTGTGAACACAGCACACATTTCACTTAAACAGCAAAACTTGTACTTCTAATTGAAATTTCCATCCACTCACTTCATCACTTTCCGAGATTTGTTGAGAACTTCGCGGATAAAACGACAATTGCTGTTGTGCTCAGCGTTTGTCCAACACATCTTGTTCTCCACTGCATGAAGCTGTGTCTGGTATTGAACAGACTGGACAGAAAATACTGGAAACACTCATCACCTCAAGAAACATTTGTGAGTGATGACACGGCATTAACCTTTCTGATTGTGACACTGAATTAGAAATGGTGGGAGAAAAAGAGAGCTTTCAGTGTCAAAGAAGGTGAGAAGTTGTGTGGGAAGTGAAAACGGGGACATCTCAGATAGGGCGAGACCAATACTCGATGACGGTAAGACAATTCGGAAAGAGAAACTCTGGGCTGAAATTGCAGACGCACTACGGGCAGAAATTTTCATTTCATAGAGAAGGATGTAATGTGACTGAGTGATTCCAGACCCAGACGTTTATGAGACAAGTGCTGAAAAACAGGTACAACACACGGCGATCGCCGGGAATCGAACCCGGGTGAGCTGCTTGAAAGGCAGCTGTGCTCATCCCTATACCACTGTCGCTCCATGTTGCGGGAGTTTCGAGGAGTGAAGCGGCTCCCATGCTCCATGTGATTCCACCAGATCCCGAGCCGCTCTCTGTCGGATCAATCCTCACTCTGCAGCAGGTTTTATTCCTGCAAATGGCGCCTGCCTCACGCATCAGCAACTGTGAAAAAAAAAATTATGATTGTCCATGTTCTTTAGAAAAACCGATGAATATGTAAGTATGAGTTGAGTTTAGGAATAAATAAAATAACCACCAAAAACGACATTGCTGGGATTATACTGCAATTCTCTCCATTTTGAGGAGCAGATCTGCTGGCAAATCACACAGAAATGTCATATTGTAGATAGGGTTACAGCAATCAGATATTTCAACTTCTCCAAAATTAACCAGATCATTTTTTGTGCAAGATAACAAATGGAATTTTTGAAGTGCCTCTGGAAGAGTATTTTTGTTCCAATCCGTCGATAGTCCTATCGAACTAGGTTAGGAAATTCACTCTGTAACTTGTAAATACAGTAAACAAAACTCGCACTTTATTGTCTCTGCATAAACAACAACGTAACTGTGTCGACACCGGGCCAACAATTTAGAACAGGAATTCTGCTGTTCCCGCTATACCAATACTCACTCAGACTAATTTTCTCATCTATATCACCAAACTGGGGCATCTCAGTTGGCCAAGTGATCCATCCTTTCTTCTCCCAGTCACTGACTTGGGAGTTCTTCCTTGCGATGGTGGGTTTCTGGAAAGAGTTATCGCTGCTAGCACATTCGAAGTTTCCACTTTTATATTCATATTTTCCAGTTCAGTTATCCCATTCCAGTGTCATTGACTGTAGGTTATCTGAATGGCTTGAATTCTCCTTTCTGTTGACTCTGCTCCAGGTCAGCATCCATTTATTGCCCTCTTCTCAGCAAGCGTCAATCGGTAGTTTATGGCTCTTTGTTCCCTTCAGGAACCAGTTTGTGTCATGGTCCGGTCCGTGAAATCTGCATTCCGGTTCACAGTCCAGTCGTGGACTCAGGACTCCGGGTCTTCCAGCTGTCCCTTGTTTTGATTGAGTTGATCATAGGCACCTGATTCCCATCTTGGAGTTTGGAATATAAGTAGCCTTGGGGTTGCGTGCAGGCTGCTAGTTCGTCTTGCCAAGATACTCTGGGAGTAACCTGCCTGTGGAAGGCTGGAGCGGCCACTCCATCTTTAGGCCGCGTTGGAGAACCATCGCTTCATGGAGCCTTGCTGTCGGTAGTCGGAGCTGTCTTTGTGGTATGGATTCGGCTGTTTCCAGGGTCAGCTGAGTGGCTGCCAGCCACTCCGAGCTAGGTAGGGATCTGGTTGTTTCCGTAGCCAGCTGAGGTTGCTGGCCGAACTGCGACTCAGAGCAACCCCGATGCAGAGGTGGAACTTCCTGTAGTTCTTCGGTGTTTGTCTCTTCTTGTCCTCGTCTCCGTGGGGTAAGTCAGGCCGTTTCTTCCGTTGCCTGCGGGAGGATCTGTCTTGTCTTGTCCACGCCTCTGTGGGGTAAGTCAGGCAGTTCTGCCGTTGCTCTGCATGGGGTCCTGTCTTGTCTTGTCTTTGCCTCTGTTGGGTAAGTCCGGTCGTTCTGCCGTTACCCGACGGATGGACCTGTCCCACCTTGGTGTGGAGATAGTTGAGTTCTGGCTTGTCTAAGGTTAAGTCCCAGCTCTCTGTCTATGTACTGTCCTGTCTCATGTTAGTGTGTTAAAGATGAGTCCCGGCTTTTTGAAGTATAAGTCCCGGCTCTATGTTGATGTACAGTTCCCAGTCTGTCTCCGAGTCTCAGCCTCCGCAGGCCTCAAGAGCCAAGACTCCAGCCTGCAGGCTTCTACACTCTAGATCCCAGCCATGTGTTCTGTAGTCATGTCATGTCGTTGGCTGGTTCTAGGGCCCGAGCCCGAGGCAAGACCCAGGTTCTGGGCCATTGTCCAGACTCTGGCTCGGAGCCCAAGCTCCGAGTGTATATCTCCTTGTCCGGATTCCCTGTCTTGTCCATGTCCTAGCCCATGTCTGTGTTCTTGTCCCTGCTCCTTGTTTACATCCTGTCACGTCCCTACTCTAGTCAAGTCCTGTTCCTTGTACTTCAGTGTCTGTGTCTTGCTGTTGGGTCCACCATCTACGCCCCCCCCCCCGCCATTGTGACAGTTTCAATCACTCCAGACAGGGATTGACCCCAACATTCACACATTTGCATGTTATATTATATCAAAAACACTTCACAATAACTTCTAATTTGCAAAAGATTTCTTAACCCGCAATTTACCTGAAGCAACGTTGTGTTTACTTTAAAACACCAAAATTTTCATCTCATAAAATGGAAGATGTAAAACGGTTCCACAAAATTACATATTCACTTCCAAGTACATGGCTGGTACAAAGACACTTGTTCTGTCTGCTTCCACTGTCCTTGAGCCATTCGAGTTCTATGTTATGTTGCATATTTGAAATCTTCTGTGGCCAACATCTCCTCCTTTTCGATCCACGGAAAGTTCTGGCGATCACATTACTGTTTATGTCTCAGTGAATATAGCACAAAAGGAACAGCAGAATTCATGACTATATCAAAAAATACCGATAAGGATTTAAAAATATTGTCATAACAAAGCGTGAAGAAACATGATAACATGTAACCAATTTCACACGATATATCAAGGAATTTAACAGTAATTAATTATTTTAAAATACAACATAGCTATAAGAAATTAAACAAGATCAACACAAAGAAATTTTAGAATGGCATGTGCTTTTCAAATATTGAAGTTATTAAAGTTGGCCTTAAAAAAAAAAAAAAAAACAACAACAACAACACGGGGGGAAATGTCTTGTGTAACCATCAGTACAAAGAGCAAAGCAATAATAACATGGGAAGTAAAACATATGCATTTAAACCTCAGTTCCAAACTTTATTCCAAAAGGGATGGATTCTGCAAAAAGTCATTAGCTAAACCCACATAATATTTAATAGTCTTGGATAACAGATCCCATAGTTTAATAACATGTTTAAAACATTAAAAACCAAAAAAAAAATTGCAACTTAGAGTTCCCTTCTTGTCAGATACGCTTGAAGTATCAATGGAATAAGTATTATTCACCACACCAAGCAAATACCAACATACATTAGCCTCATTTCCTTTCCACACTTCGTACTACATGCAACCTTCAGTGGAGCCTTCGACCATTGAGGCCACTCATTAGCAGAATTCCCGCACCAATCGCTTCTGAACAGCAGCGTGTTTTAATTGCTACTGTGAGTTTAATCCATTGATGGATTATCTACCTTGGCTTGTTCACAACAGCTGTCCAGACTGCAGTCAAGTTAGAGGTAACTTAATAACAACATAGCCCAAAAAACTACACAACGCAACACCCAGTGCTGAATTGTTTTTCCCCAGTAGGCTCAACCAAACAGATATCTCAGAGGCATTCCACGTATTCATCAACTTGATTTTCCATCTATATGGCTATTGAAATACTCCCTCTGACGTAACGTTGCCTTTCTTACATGTTTTTTTTTCTCTGTCTTCCGCTGTAAATTGTAGACCAGATCCGTGGCTACAATTCGAAAGTCTATAAAATACTCCCATCAGGGTCGTTTTACCCAGGAGTTTCTTAATCCCCGCAGAAGGATTCTACATCTCCCGATCCTGCTCTGCTCTGACTGAGACTCCATCCAATTCAGTGACTGATTTCCTGGTGAAAGGTCATTGAGCTGAACGTGAATTCGGTTTCTCTCTTCACAGACGCTAACAGATCTGCTGAATATTTCCAGCAATTCCCGCTTTTAGTTCAGGATCAACCCTGTTTATCTGACTCCGGGATTTGAATCCAGCTGTGAAGAACTTGTAGTCGTGGCCGAGTGGTTAAGGCGATGGACTAGAAATCCATTGGGGTTTCCCCGCGCAGGTTCAAATCCTGCCGACTACGTGTTTATATCGGTTTTGACGCCTTGAATCCTCTCACGGATGCAGATTGTAAAAAGCCAGTCGAAACACCGATCTGTATTCGCCGCCTCCAAAACCAAGAAGTGTCCATGTGTTCCGCTTTTATTCAGGTGGGCTGTACGATGCAATCGGTCAGCGTGTTCGACACTGTATCCGAAATGCTGGTGGTTCCAGCCTATTCAGGGACGCTGTTGATCCAGTGGCCTTTGCTGTACGTTTTGAGCGCTCCGTGCTGTTTCTAATACGTTTATTTATTTATTTAAAAAATCCACATACAGAAAACAGAACACTACCACGACCTGTCTTGCTTACATTGATGTTGACATAAACTTAATATATTGTACATGGACGATCAAACCAACAGAAACTCTTACAGGGCACCAGTGTATTTCATGTTTAAATTTATGTTATCGCCACTTGAACCAGATGGATAAATTCACTGAACTTCACTCACACCAACACTGACTGTTTCCACAACTCACTTTCAAACCGGACATTTCATGCTAGAGACATTTTTGCTTTGTTATTATTAATACTTTCTCAGCTCACGCTAGCCTGAAGTACGGGGGTGCTGAAGCACACTCATTCCTCAATAACTCCGGACCTCAAACCATTCTACTGTTGTACAGTATAGTGGTTTTCAGCAGATTTACAGAAATATTGCTTTAATGCTATTGTGTAGTGACTTTGAGATGGTAGTTGTTGATATTACCATTGGGACAATATATACCCTGTACATGCTCGATCGTCTTTCAATTTCTTCCTTCAATTCACGGCAGATGCAATTTAATGTGGATAAATGTGAGGTTATCCACTTTGGTGGCACAAATAGGAAAACAGATTATTATCTGAATGGTGGCCGATTAGGAAAAGGGGAGATGCAACGAGACCTGGGTGTCATTATACACCAGTCATTGAAAGTGGGCATGCAGGTACAGCAGGCGGTGAAAAAGGCGAATGGTATGCTGGCATTTATAGCGAGAGGATTCGAGTACAGGAGCAGGGAGGTACTACTGCAGTTGTACAAGGCCTTGGTGAGACCACACCTGGAGTATTGTGTGCAGTTTTGGTCCCCTAATCTGAGGAAAGACATCCTTGCCATAGAAGGAGTACAAAGAAGGTTCACCAGATTGATTCCTGGGATGGCGGGACTTTCATATGAAGAAAGACTGGATGAACTGGGCTTATACTCGTTGGAATTTAGAAGATTGAGGGGAGATCTGATTGAAACGTATAAAATCCTAAAGGGATTGGACAGGCTAGATGCAGGAAGATTGTTCCCGATGTTGGGGAAGTCCAGAACGAGGGGTCACAGTTTGAGGATAAAGGGGAAGCCTTTTAGGACCGAGATTAGGAAAAACTTCTTCACACAGAGTGGTGAATCTGTGGAATTCTCTGCCACAGGAAACAGTTGAGGCCAGTTCATTGGCTATATTTACAAAGGAGTTAGATATGGCCCTTGTGGCTACGGGGATCAGGTGGTATGGAGGGAAGGCTGGGGCAGGGTTCTGAGTTGGATGATCAGCCATGATCATAATAAATGGCGGTGCAGGCTCGAAGGGCCGAATGGCCAACTCCTGCATCTATTTTCTATGTTAATTCAGTATAGTTCTGGTGCTTTTCACTTGTTAATTGTTTGCTATGTGTGTTTGCAATGGCTATATCGATTATGTACGTTGTTATTGCCTTTTTAATCCAGTAATATTATATATGCAGACGGTATTATGGATTGTCCTGTAAAGAATCAGTCATAAAATAATTGTACGACTCTAACCTAATCTAGAACAGGTTTGTACTTATAGTAAGGTATGGTGTCTTTTATGAGTTTGCATTTTAAAGCAAGATTTTGGTGAATGATGTTTGCCAATTGACTGTCCATGTGTAAATAATCAGATTGAGTTAAACTGCTGCTCCATCTTGTAATGTGTTGGATTGTTTCTGATGTCCCTTGTCATTTTCTGCATTTATCGGCTTTAATTTGTTGGACTTTTATTATGGATTTGTAACATTTTTGTGTTAAACACCTGGCCCTGTAATGCCACAACGAACCCCTCTGTTTCTGGGAAGAGGTCTCCAACTCTGACCCGAGCGTTCCACGTTTCCTTCTTCATACCTTGTCTGCTCAGATCATAGGGATGTTTTCCATGGAGGGTTGCTGCTCCATTAGTTAACTTTATTTGATTATTATTTTGCGTTTTTGTATTTTCGCAGTCTGTTATGTTTTCTGCATTGATTGTCCGTCTTGTGTGCACTCTTTCATTGATCGTATTCTGTTTCTTTCACTTACTGTGAATCCTCTGGAGAAAATGCATCTAACGGTAGCATATTTGTGCTTCGACACTGAATTTACTTTGAACTCTGAAGTGTTCTGCGCTGCTACACAGGACCCGGACCCTCGGTGCCCTCCAGTGGCCGTTCGCTGGTACTGCCTCACGGATCTCACTGCGACTCTCCGGGTCCTTTTGTGAACCCAGGAGCAGGGACGTTTCGCTTCTTGTTCACATCAACGTGCAAGTTAAATAAAGCGGCGACTTGCTGCTCCACTGCGAAGTTCACGGGTCGGTCACATTAGTACAAAGGGAAACAGATAATGTTTCAGGCGGAGCCCCATTCGTCACCACTGGGAAAGAGAAATTAAGGTATTTTTGAGTTTCAGACAAAGTGGGCGAACGTGATCATCAGGCAAAAGAAAAGCCGCGGATCTGGTGAGACCAAGTGAGTGACTGTGACTGTTATCATCGGACTTTTGTTTCTGTTATATGAACAACAAAACTGTGGGGAATGCCCAGGACAGCAGTCTATGGCAATGAAAGGAGGGGGGGGGGGGGGTGGGAATGGAATCAAAGACCAGGTGGGCGGTGATCGATGATGGGTGTTTTTTGGCACAAATATAAGAGTAACGCACACAAAACACTGGATCATCTCAGCAGGTCAGTCAGCATCTATGGAGAGGAATAAAAAATTATGTTCCTTTATCAGTACTGGAAAGGAAGTGGGAAGAAGCCAGAATAAGAAAGTCGGGGAGGAGAAGGAGTTCACGCTACAAAGTGATAGGTGAAGCCAGGTGAGGAAGGAGGGTAGATATGATGGGGAAAGGGGAGATTGAAAACTGGGAGGTGACAGGTGAGGAAGGAGGGTAGATATGATGGGGAAAGGGGAGATTGAAAACTGGGAGGTGACAGGTGAGGAAGGAGGGTAGATATGATGGGGAAAGGGGAGATTGAAAACTGGGAGGTGACAGGGGAGGAAGGAGGGTAGATATGATGGGGAAAGGGAAGATTGAAAACTGGGAGGTGACAGGTGAGGAAGGAATGTAGATATGTAGGGGAAAGGGGAGATTGAAAACTGGGAGGTGATAGGTGGAGCCAGGTGAGAACAAGAGGTAGATATGTTGGGGAAAGTGCAGTATTGAAAACTGGGGGCCATAGGAGAAGCCAGGTTAAGATGGAAGTTAGATATGCTGGGTAAAGGGGAATATTTGTGAGGCTGGGTGGTGATTGGTGGAAAAGGAAAAGGGTTGAAAGGCAGAAATCAGTTTGGAGGGGCGGGTTGAATAGAGGGAGGTGGTAAACATACGAGGAGAGGTGAGGACGCAAGAGCGAATCCCGAATAGAAGATTAAAACAAAGAGAGGAGAATGGAGAAATTAGCGGGTTAGAGAAATCGATGTTCATTCTATCAGGTTGAGGGCTACCCAGACGGAATATGAAGTGTTGCTCCTCCAACCCGAGGGTGGCTTCATCGTGGCAGTAGAGGAATCCATGGACCAACATGTCAGAATGGGAATGGGCAGTGGAATTAAAATGGTTAACCATTGGGGAATCCTACTCGTTGCGGACGGAGCAAAGTTGTTCGACAAAATGTTTCCCCAATCTATCTTGCGTCTTGCAGTTCTGGATGAGGCCGTATTGCACCCGATACAGGAGACGGCCCAGAGAAACTCACAACTGAAGTGTTTCCTCACCTGGAAGGACTGTTTGGGACTCTGAATGTTGTGAGGGAGGAGGTGAATGGGCAGGCGCAGCATTCTTCCGTTTGGATAAATGCCAGAAGGGAAATCAGTGGGAGTGTGTAGTCGTGGCCGAATTGTTTGGCGATGAACCCGGAATCCATTGGGATTTCCTCGCGCAGCTTCGAGTCCTGACAACGGTGTATTTCCAACAGTTTCTGTTTGATATTGTCCGTGACTCTCTGATGCAAACCAGTCATGTAGATTGTGAAAAACCGGGTCCAGCCCAGCAGCGATTGTTGGTTATGTTCTACAACGCAGAATTGAACCATTTATTCCTACTTTCCACAAAACTTGTCTCTGCGGCGCTTCGGTGAGCGCGTCCGGCTGTTAATCGACAGGCTGGCGGCCAATGATCCGGCAGATTTGTTTCTGTTGTGTTTCATTGTCAGCTGGGAAACGCTGCGCTGAAGGGAGGCCGGGGCTCCCTACTGCGGCCGCGATGGGAATTTAAACTGTTATATTTTAGACACATGTACCGAGATACAGTGACAACCTTCTCGGTCATACTGTCCCTGGAGATGAAATCATTGCACAGTGCATTGAGATCGCACAAGGTAAAGCAACAACAGATAACATCAGTAGATCAAACAGTGGGATTGAAACTATCCATGAGCCTGTGATACGTTCTTTCAGGCTTTTGGGCTTTCTGCCGATGGTAAGAGGATATAAACAATCGTTTTTCAGGTAGGTAGGAAGTTTAAAAATACAAGAGTAAACCTCGGACGATTGCAATCGGAGGTAGTAATAGGGGACATAACTAGCGGAAGAACTTAATAAGCTTTCAGCGTCTGCCATTTTATCTTGATACCAGCAGTATGTTAGAAATTCCAGGTGGCACCTGGACCAGATGAACTACACCGCGGGTTTATGAAAGAAGTGGGTGACGATATCACGGAAGCGTTAATAGTGATTATTCAGGAATGACTGGATTCTGCAATGGTTCAGACGAAAGGAAAATTGCAAAAACACTTTTACGTTTACAAAAGTCAAGATATTACGGACCGGTTGGCATGGATTTTATGTTGGGAAAATGCTGTAGTCCATTCGTAAGGATATGCTTTCAGGCGTCTGATAAAATAGTCCGGCCAACATGGTTTTCTTAAAGAGAAATCTGGCCACACAAATCTGTTGGATTTCTTTGGAGAAATAGCAGGCAAGATAGAGAAAGGAGAGTCAGTGGGTGTTGTTAACTTGGATTTTCAAAAGGCCTTTGTCAAGTGACGCAAAAAGGTTGCTAAACTAAACTAGAGCTCATGGTATTGCAGGAAAGATACGAGAATCGAAAATATTGGCGACTGGGTGGGAGGTAAAGTCTGGGAATTAATATGGCATTTTCAGTCGTTTGTCGGTAACTAGGTGTCTTCTGGAGGGGTCTCTGCCTTGTACCTTATCTGTCAATGATCTGGATGACTAAATTGATGGCTTTGCATGTGATAGAAAATTAGATTGTGGGGCTGGTACTATTGATGACGCGGGAAGTCTGCAGACGGTCTTGGAGAATGGGCAATTAAGTGGAAGATGGGATACAGAGTACGATAATGTATGGTCAGGCACATTGACAGAAAGACTATTTCCCAAATGGGGAGCAAATTCAGAAATCAGACGTGAAAATGTGCTGGAGAGTTCTCGTGCAGGATTCCCTAAAGGATAAGTTGCAGGTTGAGTTGGTGGTAAGGAAGACAAATACAATTTTAGCATTCATTCTGCCAGGACTAGCATCTAAAAGCAAGGTTATAATGAAGATGAATTGTAAGACATTGATCAGATTCATTTGGAGCATTGTAGACAATTGTGGGCCCATTTCTGATAAAGGATGCTCTGGCATTGGAGTGGGCCCAGGGGAGTCTCACGAGAATGATTCCGGAATGAAACGGTGAAGATACAAGGAGCATTTGACGGCTCTGAGCCTCTACTCATTGGAATTCAGATAAATGAGGGAGCATCTCATGGAAACGTATCAAATATTGAGCGGCCTGGATAGATTGAACGTGGAGAGGATGTCAGTTCAGATTCTCTGACCCTCAGCGTTGATGTTGAGCCCAATCGACCCGGGACATGGTGATGGGAGCCCATGAAAAATGTCCTTTTGCCTCACTAGCTGTGTGGTAGCAGTTGTCATGGCCGAGTGATTAGGCGACAGACCAGAAGTTCATTGAGGTTTCACTGCGCAAGTTCCACTGCGCGAGTGGCGGGTCCTCTCAGAGTAATCCGTGTCCACGTAATTTCAAATTTCTTCATTCCTTCTATCAAAGTATTATTTGTGTCGCCGTCTCGTGATGAAACTATGGAATAAGGAAATTAAAGCCCTTTATTCCATTGCGCTTCAAGGGTCTTGTTATGAATTCAGGGCGATCATTGGAAATTCTATCGGGTGAGTCACTCTGGACATTCGAGAGATCATCTGCCGCCAACATGGACTGAACTGCTTTCCTGTTGAGCCGCACATCCTCACAATTCCAAATCTCAGGGTTCACTGAGTGTGTGAAGAAATTAGATTGTTCTGGAGACTATCGGCGATCAATGCCTAAGGTGTCCTGACTGTACAAATCTAGTGAGCCTTTGCCGCACCCACTCGGTCATTTAAGGTATCCTTCCTCAGGTAGGGTCCCCTGACTGCCGGCAAGCGAGCGGGGTTGTCTGGATCTCCCTTTCTCAGAGGGCGATACAGGCAGATTCTATTAATGAGTAATGATTCAACTATTCAAAACATATTTATTTTCAGATTTGCCTTCATCCAGGCAGCCACAAAACAAGAAACTGGAATAACCCAATAAAAACAAAAACACTAAAAACCACTGCGCAGAGAAAGAAAGAAAAAAAACGTCATGCAAACAAGAGAAGCAAGCTAACAGCATCTCGAAACAGACTGGGTAACAGATCTGCTCCCAGAGCATCCGCAGTAGGCCGAAATCTTCGGACCCCAGTTTTCACATCAGCAGGACAGTAAAGCACAGCAGCCCGATCTGCTGCGATCCTTTTGATTCTGTTATTTATTCAATTACATATACGGGATGCGATGTTATCGACACTTCTGGATACAATAAATTAACCCACCTAGGTGTGAGTGAACACATCGTAAAGTTCAAAATACCCAATAACAGTGTCCTCCGATAATCTGGGCTGCAGCTCAGCTGGTGTCCAGTGTTCGAACCATTGATGCTTGTCCCAATGAACAACCCAGAGGCAGAGAGAGAGCGCGCGGAAGAGACACAGTGGAAGAGTAACTGAATGTGTGACAGCAGGGCCACTGAAACCGGACTCATTAAATAACGTAGAACACATTCACTGCTGACATGTCGTGAACGAGGCCTCCGGAACGGTCGGAACACAGAGGCAATAACAGGACGGGGCAGGAGGTAGCAAGCACTGAATGACAGACAGAGTCACGGGCAGAGAGACACGCGAGGAAATAAATCACCAAACAGCAGCTCGTGAGGGGAACGATGTGACGTCAGCAAAGAATCGACAAATAAAAATGAAGGAAAAGAATGGGAAACGTCCACAACGGAGCAGCTCAGCACCAAGTTCAGCCAACAGCAGAGTGGCGCAGCGGGAGCGCGCTGGGCCCATGGTCGTCCATTCGGTAGAAACCAGCTCCGACCTGTCAAGTTTACCGCGGATTCGGTAAGTGAAACCTTTGGACACTCTGTAAACTAACTGGAGCGTTGAATGCGTGTGATGTTCGCAAGGATTTTGCCTGAGATGGAGAGTTCCGGTATAAACCGAGGCTGGATAGACTGCGGGCGTTTCCATGGAGCGCTGGAGATGACGGAGATCTTCGAAGATCATATCAAATTAACGAGGCCGTTCAGAATAGTAGGAAACTGTCCTGCCGTGTGTAAACCGGGAAAGCATGAGAGGAAGAACTTCATGCAGATGGCGGCTGGAAACTGGAACCGATGCCGGAGTGGCTAGTGGAGGCACGTATACCAACAATATTAGAGAATTGACTGGACGAGCACCTGAATCATCAAGGCAAGTGAGATTTTTTTTCTGGTGAGATTGGTACCTGACTCTCAGCATCGACGTGGCGGGCCGAACGGCCTGTTTCAGGGTTGAATGATTCTGTGATTCTATATTACATTTGTTAATCGCATTAAAAGGTTTAATTTAATCGTGTATTGGAGAGAGGGATCGCTCGTTATAAATAGACAGAGTAGTGAGTAGATTGAGAACACTGTGTGAACACATCATCCGACATGTTTTGGTGTGTCCTAGTTTGCTGTGAGAATCTGGTTTATAGTGACAGCAGGAAGCTGCACTGGTCGGTTCATCAGGAAAAATGTGAAAGACAGGAAATCCACCCTTGATCCACTGGACAGTCCAGTGTGAATAATAATTTTACACTCTCTCTTCGATTTAAATAATTTGGGGAATTCGTACCCGAGTTGGCAGGTTAGGCCCCTCGGACTGTAGAAGTCCGCACGGATCGGGTTCTATGAGACGTTTACATCTGATAGATTCGATGAAAGAATATTAAAAGTCGATTAACTACGATCATCGGAAATGGAACCTGCGTCAATTGCCTGGAAGACAGATATGTTCACCATTATATCACCATCGTTCGATCATTCTGCAGGAGACTCGTGTCCTGGACTGTCTCCAGTGGTTTATGACTGTGGCTCGCACTGCTTTCTGAATCAGGTCACTCCGATGCAGTTCCTGTTATGTCAAGTTGTGGTCGCCATCCTCCCACAGACCGGAGGTAAGTGAGTAAAATCCCTTCCAAACTCGAAGAGCTGCACATCGTTTCCTGGCCGTCGCATTACAAAACCGGAATAATATATATTCCGACACCACGACCAATTCCTCGTTAGTATAGTGGTTAGTATCCCCGCCTGTCACGCGGGAGACCGGGGTTCAATTCCCCGACGGGGAGATACAAATTTTACTGCATTCCTCAAGCTGAATATTGTCTTAAAAAGACAAATAAAAGAGGACAAAGTATTCGGTGTTGAAGCGCTCAGTCCATTGGACATTGGGGAGGTGGAATAGCTCGGGCTCTTGTGAGCTGAACCGCCTCTTCAGGTCAGTGAAAGCCGAATCAGCCTCGGAACCCCAACAAAAAGGTCTGGTAGGCGAGGTAAGTCGGGTAAGGGGCGCCGCCACTCGACTGTAATCCCTGATAAAACGGCGATAACAGTTTGCAAACCACCAAAACGGCTGAAGTTGATTGCGAGTCGTGGGTCTGGGCCATTCTTCCAACGCCCGGATCTTATCGGGTGCTGCGCTCACCTGCCCGCTCTCGATGATGTTGCCCAGGAGATGACCAAAGGGACGTGGAACTCACATTTCTTGGCCTCCACAAATAACCTGCTCTCCCACAGTCTCTGGAGGACTAGACGGACATGGTGAACGTGATTCTGGGGGTTGCTAGAAAATATGAAGATGTCATCTAGGTAGCCGAACACGAAGCGTTTAATGAAGTCCCGCAGCACATCACTGATTAGGGCTTGAAAAACGGCGGGGTATTGGTGTGGCCAAATGCCATGACCAAGTATTCGATGTGGCTCAGACGTGTATTAAAGGCCGTCTTCTACTCGGTTCCCTCCCTCATCCTGACTAGATGGTTGGCGCTACGAAGGTCCAACTTCGAGAAGATGATGGTTCCCTGAAATGGTTGAAATGTCAAGTTAATCAGGGATAGTGGGTACTTATTTTTAACTTTTATATTGTTCAGGCCTCGGTAATCAATACAGGCACGAACCGGCCCATCCTTCTCTACAAAGAAGAAACCGGCGCCTACCGTATAATTCCCTCCGCGAGGGACGCACTAATGGATTTCTCCAAGGTCGTATAATTCCCTCCGCGAGGGACACACTAATGGATTTCTCCATGGCCTCTCTCTCCGGTCGGGATAAGCTATAAAGACGACTGGTAGGTAATCAGGCCCCGGCCAGCAGGAAGATAGCGCAATCATACGGGCGGTGCGGGGGCAGGGAAAGAGCCCGTTGTTTGCTGAATACCTGTCCCAGGTTATGCTATTCTGCTGGGACTCCGGACAAGTCCAGTGGTTCCAATACAGGCGGGGTGTGTTGTAATTAGAGGAACTGGGAATGATTGAAAATCAGACGAGGGGATTAAGGCTCATTTAAGGAGGTAATAGCAAGATGGGGAATAGCCAGAGGAGACTATGGCAATGGGTTAAACTTCAACTGCCACTTTTCAGCCCTGTTTTGCATCCTAGCGATGTCCCGATTTAAACTCTGACAGCCCTCCACACTATCCAAATGTCCGCAACATTTGTTTTATCAGCAAATTTAGTAACGTATCCCTCTCAATTTCTCATCCAAGTCAGTTATAAAAATCACGGTGAGAAGGGGTCCCTGAAAAGAACTCTGAGGCAGATCGCTGGTCACTGATATCCAATCTGAATATGACCCGTCTACAACATTTTTTTTCTATCTGTGGGCAAGCCAATTCTGGGTCAACAAAGCAATCCTACGTCTCCTTGCATCCTACGTCTCCTTGCTTTCTTAGTAAGCCTTGCATGGACTACCTTATCAAATGCCTTGCTGAAATCCATACAATCGCCAGAGACCTTTTGCATAGTGAATAGTACCTCTGCTGTCTCCTCTGGTTCCGCACACACTTTTCCATTGTCACGGTTCATTGGTCCTATTTTCTCACATCTTATCCTCTCGCCCTTCACAGACCTGTCGATTGCCTTAGGGTCTTCCTTAAACTGCTCGCCAAGGCCTTTTCGTGGCCCCTTCTGTCTCTCCTAATTTAATTTCTCAAGCTCCTTCCTGCTAGCCTTATCATTTTATATATCTCTATCAATACCTAGTTTTTTGAACAATTCGTAAGCCTTTCTTTTCTTGACTATATTTTCATTATGTGTACACCATGGTTCCTGTACCGTAGCATCTCTTCTGTCTCATTGACACCTATCTATGCAGAAAGCCACGCAAATATCCCCTGAACATTTGCCACATTTCTGCCATGCATTTCCCTGAGAACTCTGTTCCTTCCAAGTCTCTGCCTGATAGCTTCATATTTCCCTCTTACACCAGTTAAATGCTTTTGTTACTTGTCTGTTCCTATTCCTCTCCAATGCTATGGTAAAGGAGATAAAATTGTAATCACTGCCTCAAAAATGCACTCCCACTGTCATGGTCCGGATCGGCGTCCCTTTAAAATTACTTTGTTTATGTTACGATCCGGACCGTTGACTCCCTGTTTCCCTTTGGTTCCCTGTTTTCCCGTATCCCTCGGGCTTGGTGATTGGAGGCAATTTACACTCGGCTGAACCGGCAGTTTATAGTCTCCGGCTTTCAGCCGTTCGGCGCGACAGCGTTTGCAACGTCAGCAAAGGTACTGCGAGCCCATGTCATCTGGACGGAGCAAGCCTAGTCTCCTCCCGGAACAAATGCCAGCAAGCCGCCTTCCCTTGTCAGTACGGATCAGTCAAAGTTAACCCGCTGTGGTGAGTCATGAGCTCGCAGCGGCTTGGAGCGGACTTGAGCCCAGTTTTAGTTCTGTCCATTGTTGTGTGGTCTCTGTATCCATGTCGTACGTCTAAAAGCGATCCCGGCCTTGTACCAAGGAATACTGGGTCACTGTGTCAAGAAGGGCCCCGAGTCCGTCATGTGTCTATGGAGGATTCCCGGCTCAGTGTTTTATGTCCTGTGTCTGAGTCTGTCCCGTGAATAAGAAAGAATTCCTGGCTCCGGAGGCTCCAAGTCCCCGAGTCCTGGCCCTGGCGGTCCGTGATTCCGACTCCTAGCCCAGACCCTTATTCCCAGCCTTGTCTCAGGCCTGAGTCCTTGTCCAGTGCACTATTCCTGCTTCTGCTTTGCACCGAGCAATAAACTTAATATAAGTTAACCTCACATGATGTGTTTGAGTCTTGCAGTTTGGTCCACCCTTGCTCCCAGCACTGCCCACTGAGATACCTGACACCTGACCAGGTTCATTTACCAACAGCAGATCAAGTGCAGCCACTCCTCTGGTAGGCTTATCTATATATTGTGACAGGTAACCTTCCTGAACATCTTAAACTCTACCCCATCTTAACACCTAGCACCAGGGATATGCCAATCAATATTGGGCAAATTAAAATCTCCCACCACGTCAGCCATTATTTGTTACACCTTTCCAGAATTTGTCTCCCTATCTGCTCCTGGATGTCCCTGTTACTATTGGATGATCTATATATTTAAAAAAAAAACACTCAGTAGAGATATTAACCCCTTCCTGTTCCTATTGTCCACCCACGGAGACTCAGTAGACAAGCCCTCCATCACTTCCTCCTTTTCTGCAGCCGTGATGCTGTCTCTGATCAGCAGTGCCTCGATCCGACCAGTTTTGCCTCCCTGCCTGTTCTTTCTGAAACATCTGAAGCCTGGCAGTCTAACAACTTAAGACAATAAGACCATAAGATATAAAATGGTAAGCATTGCTATTCGGTACATCGAGTCTGCTCTGCCATTCAATCATTGGCTGATCCAATTCTTCCTGTCATCCCCACTCCCCTGCTTTCACCCTATACCCTTTGATGCCCTGGCTAATCAAGAACTTATCTATATCTGCCTTGAATACACCCACTGACTTGTCATCCACAGCCGCTGGTGGCAACAAATTCCACAGACGTACCACCCTCTGACTAAAGGTATCTCAGTTCTTAAAGGACACCTTCAATCCCGAAGTCGTGCCCTCTTGCCCTAGAATCGACTATTATGGAAAATTGGAAAACAACTTTGCCATATCTAATGTCTTCAGGCCTGTTAACATTCAAAATGTTTCTATAAGATCCCACGCAACCCCTCCCCCTCTTCTGAACGCTGGGGAATACAGCTCAAGCGCTTCCAGACGTTGCTCATACGGTAACCCTTTCATTCCTGGAATCATTTTCGTGAATCTTCTCTGAGCCATTTCCAATGTCAATATATTATTTCTCAAATAAGGAGCACAAAACTACATATAATACCCCAAGTCTGGTCTCACGAGTGCCTTATAGATCCTCACCATCACATCCCTGCTCTTGTATTCCATACCTCTGGAAATGAATGGCAACATTGCATTCGCGTTCTTCACAACCGATTTAACCTGGAGGTTAACCTTTAGGTCATTTAGCACAAGGACTCCCAAGTCCCTTTGCATCTCTGCATTTTGAATTCTCTACCGATCTAAATAATAGTCTGCCCGTTTATTTCTTCAAGTGCATGACCATACACTTTCCAAAATTTTCCTTCATTTGCCACGATTTTGTCTATTTCCCTAAACTATCCAAGTCTCTCTGGAGGCTCTGTTTCCTCAACGTTACCCGTTCCTGCACCTCTTTTTGTATCATCGGCAAATTTAGCCACAAATCTATTTATTCCGTAGTATAAATCATTGAATTACGTCGTAAAAAGCAGTGGTCCCATCACCGACCCCGGTGAAATTCCAATGGTAACCGACAGCGAAATTGAATAAGATCCCTTTATTCTCACTCTGTTTTATGCCGACCAGCCAATGCTACGCCCAATCAAGTAAGTTCCCTATAGTTCCATGGGCTCTTAGCTTGCTAAGCGCTTCATGTGCGGCACCTTATCAAAGGCCTTTTGGAAACCCAAGTGCACCACGTCTACTACATCCCCGTTGTCCACCCTGCTTATAATTTCTTCAACGGATTGCAGTACGTTTCAGTCAGGATGTACCTTTCAGGAAACCATACTGGCTTTGTCCTACCTTGTGATGTCGCTCCAGGTATTCCGTAAGCTCATTCCTAACAATAGATTCCAACAGCTTCCCAAGCACTGATGTCAGGACAACAGGTCTATTGATTCCTTCCTGATGACTCTCTGCCTTTTTAATTTGCAATTGCAATTGTGCAGTCATCTCATACAATGCCAGAATCTATTGATTCTTGTATGATCATCGTTAATGCCTCTGCAATCTCTCCAGCTACTTCCTTCAGAACCCGAGGGTGCATTTGATCAGGTCCAGGAGATTCATCCGCCCTCAGACATTAAATCTCCTGAGCACCTTTCTCTGTCGTAATTTTCACAGCAAAACTTCACTTCACTGACACTCTTGAATGTCCGGTACACTTCCACTGTGAAGACTTATGCAAAATAAACATTCAGTTTCTCTGCCATCTCTGCATCTGTCATTACAGTATCTCCAGCGTCATTTTGTATTCGTCCTATATTTACCCTCGACTCTCTTTTACCCTTTATATTCCTAAAAATTGCTTTTAGTATCTTCCTTTTTATTCGTCACCAGCTGCCTCGCGTTATTCCTTTTCCTTCCGAATGACCACCTTAGTTTCTCTTTGCAAGTTTTCAAAAGCTCCCAATCCTCTACCTTCACGTCAGCTCTGGCTTCCTTGTATGCCCTCCTTGCTTTTACTTTGGCTTTGATTTCACTTGTCAGCCACGGTAGTGTCCGTCTTCCAACTGAAAATTTCTTCTTATTTGGAATATATCACTTCAAGCAGCATTGCTGCCCCTGAGCCGTACAAGTGTCTGTAATGTCCACAACATCATAGCTCCAAGTACTGATCCACGATCTAAGCTCACTAGATTTGTTCAAGATACTCCTTGCATTAAAATAGACACATCTCGAAACATCGATCTCAGCGCATCCCTTCTCTATCACCTACCTATCTTCTCTCTCACACAGCTTACAAGCTTTCTGTTCCAATGTGTGCGACGATTGGAAAGCGGCCCTAACAGCAGGACACGGACACGTAAGTAGCATTACCGGAAGTGTGTTTTTTATTAATAGTTGCCAGGACAAAATGGAAGAGTGGATTAGATGCTTACATGGACACGGAGCTGGGACTCGGAACCTGTTCAGGGAGCTGCGACAAGAAACTTGAACACGGAGCCATGACTAGAAACTTGGACACGGAACCGGGACTTGGAGTCGGATTTGGACACGGAGCCTGGACTTGGACTTGGACTGGAACACAGAACCTGGACTTGGACTTGGACTGGAACACAGATCTTGGACTTGGACGTGAACTGGAACACAGAGCCTGGACTTGGACTTGGACAACGAAGAGGTAGAATACCCAACTCGGAGTAGCCGCAAATGGCCGGACCTCAGCTAGATACGAGAAGCCGAAACCAAAGAACAACAGACAGTTCTAGTCTGGGCACGGAGTAGCTTATGAAGCGGCAAACGGCCGGCAATCACTCAGCTGGACACGGAGAGAGAATTCCCCACTCGGAGCAATGGCAAACGGCTGGACCCACCCGGCTGGAAACGATTCGGCAAAACCAAACGATGACTGTTCATTTGTATCTTGGTTTGTTAGCAAATCTCG
This sequence comes from Mobula birostris, assembly GCF_030028105.1. NCBI lineage: Eukaryota > Metazoa > Chordata > Chondrichthyes > Myliobatiformes > Myliobatidae > Mobula > Mobula birostris. The sequence goes on from NC_092397.1 coordinate 21,572,992, forward strand.
GAGGAACCTGAAAACAACAGTATTCACATCTTGATTTTTCATTTCCTATTCCTTTCAATGTCATTGGTTCCTCCATACCAGACCATGATGTATCCAGTCAGGATATTCTCCACTATACACCTACAGAAGTTTGTCTAAGTTTTACACAACGTAGTAAATCTGCTGAAACTGGGGAATATTGGCTGTAAATGCCGGTAAATCGTTCCAGGATGCCAGCAAATTCTGCTCCTCAAAACTTCCACACAATGAATTCCAGTCAATATTGGGGAAATTATAATCACACACTACTCTGTTGCTATTACATCTTTCCAATAGCCTGCATACATTTCTGTTACAGTTTTTCCTGCTGGCATTTTAAAAATAGTTGGAAATGGAAACACACAGCATCTCAAGATGCCACTTTATCAATTCTCCGTTCCATCCTGAAAGATGCCCACTGGGAGGGAGGGGGTTGATAGAGTCCATGAATTGCAGTCCATTATTAGGCTTGTACGGGCATCTGTCCTTGAAGTGCTCGGATAGTACGAGAGTTTAACGGTGGAGTGCTGGGTGTGTACATGTCCGTGCTCTCACTGCACAGTGCTGAGAGTTTTATTGGTCTGTATCGTGGAAGTGAATGTCTAGATATTGTGAAGTTCTTTGTCCCTGTAGTCCACTACTGACTGTTCTTGGACAGTCTCTTATGCAGGGCATTTTTATACCAGAGATTCAGCCTGGCCTTCCTCACCATGCTGAGCTGCAGCAGTCTGTTCCTGCAAACATTTTTGGTTTCCACTTGTCCGCCTCCCTGCTGGAGCTAAAGCGGGCAGTGTTCGTGCAGTCCAGAGCTGCTTTGTGTAGGTCAGTGTTCTTGCAGTTTTGCAGGTGGCTGGTGTACACAACGGGATAAGTATGGTCTGTGTTCGGCTGTGAATTTACAGTACAATCTGGGTTTTTCATGTCTATATCTGTAGAATCAATGGGCAGGTGCTTGAAATCTGTGTCACCAAAAAGCAGTGCTGGGGTTGTTGTGATGTCTGTTCTTCTATTCTGCCCTGCTCTGGATCAATAGTAATATATTTTCATAAATCTCTGTCCTTATATTAGAGTCGTGTACTGCTCCGTACTCTCACTGATCAGTGTTTTTCTCTGGAAGCTCAGTGTGCTTGGAATGCAGTGCCAGTGTTTTTACAGAGTGCCCCATTAATACAGAAATGTTTCTGGAAGCAAGACTGAGTGTTTCAGATCATTATTGGACACAGGATCATTGGGGGATGCCCTAGAACATTCAACCCATCAATTCTATGCTATAGAGCATCAAGTCTATAGTTCAGCTTTCCCACTGTCCCATTCCCAAATCTATTCCCACAGCTCAGCGGGTTATTTCCCCGGAAGGACCTGTCCAGTTCCGATACGAACAGTTTAATTGGCTATTCCCATCACCCCTGCAGGCAGTGTGTCCCAGATGAGAACCACAGTCAGTGTAAAAATAAGAATTTCATTACATGCTCCTTTGATTCTTTGTCCATTCTTCTCAAATCATTGAACAATTTACAGTGAGCAGAGCAGCACAGGAACAGTCCCCTCAGCTCACTGTGTTTGTGTTGACCATTGTGGCAGTTCGATCTGTATGTTTGACCGCATGTGGTCAGTGTCCTCCAGTGGGCTAATTCCCCCAAAGTATTACCCACCTTAATACACTTTGAGAGACCCAACAACACCTCCTCCTTAGGATCAACACGTCTGAGAATGTCACCATACCCGCTTCCCGATCTCGCTTTCCTCCAGGGCCTTCTCCTGCGTGAACATCGATGAATACAGAGTATTCATTTTGTACCCCGCAGTACAAAAATCAAAATAATACGGATCATCCATTTAACAAACCGATCTCAGTTTTGGAGGGCACCACAGATCCGACAATGTCACACTACCTGTTTTTTTTTGTCTCTGTCTCTGTCTCACACTAGTCGTTTTCTCGTTCACTTTTAGTTATCCTGCATCTATTGTTCTTCCAAATTCGAGTACTGTTTTTATTATTTTACCGGTCTTCCCATTCTGTTGCACGATAACACATTTCTTTCCAATTACCTTTTGACCATGTCAGATTTAAGATGTGTATAAAAGACTACTGCATCAGAAACACCAAACACAAAATGCTGGAGGAACTCAGCCGAATTCTTGTGTGTTCCCTTGGATTTCCAGCATCTGCAGATTTTCTCGTGTTTCCACATCAGCAACGTGGTCAATTGATCGTTTCCATCCCGACATTTTTCTCTATTGTATCTTTATTGACGAAGATGAAGCTGAATGACTCAGTGACAGATCAAAATGGGAAACTACAAAAAAAGGTAGGATTAGGACAGCGTCGTTATCTTCGTCGAATACTGAATAAATAGACAACAAAATGAAATCCCTAAATGTTGCTGCTCCGTGACAAGATTCAGTCCTTGTAATTAAAGAGACCGGCCTATTTCCACCAGAGACACTACTGTATAATGCCACAGAATTTTCATGTACACAGTATCTGTACAACAGAGACAATGGTGTTGAATCAAATTTTGTTGTAGTAACTGTAACTGAGAAAGTTAGTGAGGAGTATAACCGTATCGCTGGAGACTGAGCCTCTCTATAAATCAGGGTTGATGTGAAGCATCAGCTCAGTGTCTGCCGGAGCTGTGAATTCAGGAGCAACAGGAATCACAGATTCTCATGAAATGGTGTATCCAGTCATCTGGCGGATACGAGACATTTACTATCCTATTATTTCAGCCTTTGGAATACCCGGTGAGTCGCAGTGTCAGCTGCTGTTGGTGGGAAATAATGTTTATTCCCAGTGCTGTGATTGTTCCTTTCACTGCCACATTCCAGTCCCAGTATTCCACATTTCAGGTTTGGAATGGAAACACCGGGAATATGGATTGTGGGATCAGGATCTAAAATAAACGGCTACAGGAATTGAGGGATTCTGCCAACATCTGTGGAACTGAGTGGGTCAGGCAGCGGTCTACCAACGGTTTGGGATCAATAATGGGATGTTCGTGTTTCTGTATTTTTGGTCCTGTAGCAGCTGCACCGCATTTGCAAATATTGTGTTGAAGCAGCCCGCGGACATTCTACCAATTGATTGTCCGGATTTGTATATGAGCGATTGACAGTGTTAGGTGCGGTGCTCGATCCATCGACTGGCAGTAACGCGTTAGAAAATGTCAGGAGTTCCATGACGTTTCACGAGCCTGTTGTGGATTTTTAATAACTGTGCGCAATATAACTGAATATAAAGCAGTTGATGGACAACACAATAAACACGAAACCCCAAGCAGCTTGTACAGAAGGAGAAAGCAGTTAACACACGTGTCTGGGGTCTATCCGAGGACAGTTCTGTGGAGAACTGTTTTACCACATATTCTGTTTTAGCCGAATTAGCGTTTCCAGCTTTTCCTGTTTGTGTTTCGTCCGTCGGCAGTTCTGTCGCTGACAGTGATCGCCATGATTGTCTAATGGAGGAATCCCGCCATCAGCGTCCGAACGAGACGCGGAAGGCACCGGTAGAAAATGTTCCATCCAGTATTGACTCTGAGGAGGTAGTTACTCATTTTTAGCTTTCTACTGACATTTCACATTTCGGTCACAGTAAGTAATCCGCATTCAAGTTATTTTACTATGTAAACTCCTTCCTTGTCTCCGCCAGATCTTTGCCCTCACTCGACCCTCCCATGCTAAATCCAACAATTAAGTGGCAATATCACAGGATCCCCTGAACCTGCTGCACTGGCTTCTAATCAGTATTTTCTCAACTTGTAGCCTCTCTCGTCCCTCCCACCACTAAATTCAAATATTAAGTGGAACTGCAGAATTGGATTCTGTTTGGAATTTCTCAAACTGCTGTTCCCTGTCTCTCTTCCAGCGAACTTGGTGGCAATTGTGATCCTGTCCCGAGGAAAGTGCGGTCACTCCAAATGTATCACTCTCTACCTTGTGGGAATGGTAGCGGCCGATCTCCTGGTCGTTATTTCGAATCTGCTGCTGAAGTGGACTGCTGAGATTTATTTTCCCCGATCATTCCTGCTCATTACTGCTGTATGCAGACCCGTCACGTGGTTGATGTTTGCGAGCACTGCGACCTCAGTCTGGCTGACTGTGGTTTTCACCGTCGATCGATTTGTGGCTATTTGCTATGAGAAGCTGAAAACAAAATATTGCACCGAGAGAACGGCGGCTGTGGTTATTGCGACAGTGAGTGTGCTGGCCTGTTTGGAGACTGTCCCCTGGGGCTTAGTGTACGGGGCTGGAAAAATAATTGATGGTGTTTCCTGGTATTGTGTTTTAACACGGAGCTTCACAAACTCTCCCTCATGGGCTGCATTTGAGATTTTTCACCGCATATTCTACCCTTGCGTCCCTTTCATTCTGATGTTGCTGTTCAATATTCTGACTGTCAGGCAGATTCTAGCGGCCAGTCGAGCCCGCAGGGGGCTCCGGGGACAAAAGAGTGGAGAGAATGTCAAGGACTGGGAGATGGAGAACCGACGCAAATCCATCGTTTTGCTTTTCAGTATCACCGGTAGTTTCATATTGTTGTGGGGAACACAGGTGGTATTCTCTATCTATAGACGGGTTACAAACAGTTATGTTCCTTCTGTCACGGATCCTCGTTACCTCACATACCAAACATCGACAATGCTGCAGGTTCTCAGTTCCTGCACCAACACGTGTATTTACTTCGTGACTCAGAGCAAATTCCGAGAGGAACTAAAGAATGCGGTGAAATACCCACGGAATCTGATTTTGAAACTCATGAAACGTTAGAAATAAATGCTGTAAAGTATTATAACTTAGCTGCCTTCATACTTCCTATTCTAGCTCCCCACTTGTGGGTAAATGGTAACAATGTGATGAACAGAGGTACAAAACAAATACGAGAAAATCTGCAGGTGGTCGCAATTCAAGACAACAAACACAAAATCAGACCCTGATGACGTTTCTCACAGAAAATGCTGGAGGAACTCAGCAGGTCTGGCAGCATCTATGGAAAAGAGTAAATTGTCGACGTTTCGGGCCGCCACCCTTCATCAGAAACCTGACAACTGTTTACTCCTTTCTATTATGTGTGTGTTGCTTAGTTTGACAAGACAGCTGTTTAAAGCTGATCCCGATGGCATCGCTGGCTTCATATTCCCAGAGAAATCCCCTTTACATCTCACGTCCCACCATGCTAAAATTAAGCTCGAGGCGAACCTGTTTGCCCTGCTTCCAGGTTCTGACAAAACTGCCTGATCTTGGATAATATTTTCGACTGTATCAACCACTCCTGCTTCCGTCACAACCCGTCTTTTCCTTCACCCTCTTTTCTCCTCCTTCTCTACCTGGAGTTGTCCCTTCTCAATGCCACCTTGAGCTATCGCTATGTAACAGATTTTTTTTTTTTTTTTACAATTGAAGACAAATTGCCATTACCTTCACTCGTAGCTCTGTGTAAGGGAGAGGGAGAGATCGTGAAGGAGTGAGCGTGAGAAGGAGACAGCGCCAGGTTTGACGGTGGGAAGGAGAGAAAGTGAATGAGACCTGGTAAGAAAGGGGGCGCGGGGAAGAGCGCGCGAGGTAGAGAGCCTGAGGGGAGCGAGCGTGAAAGAGAGCACGAGGGTGAGAGCGTGCACAGGGGTGAGCGCGAGGGCAAGCGAGAGAAGCAGACATCGCGTTCGGAGAGAGGAGTGGGAGGGAGGGCGGGAGAGACAGAGTGAGAGAGAGAGAGAGCGAATGAGACTGGAATGGAGGGAGCGGGAGAAGGAGACAGCCCGAGGGCTGAGGGCGCAAAGGATAGTGAGCGAATGAGACATTGCGAGTAAGAGGGTGCAAGGGAGAGCGCAGGAGGGACAGGGCGTGAGCGAGGATGAGCGTGAGAAGGAGTAATCGCGAGGGGGAGAGAGGTAATGAGACATCGCGATGGAGAAAGGGAGAGACAGAGAGGGAGAAGGAGAAGGGGAGGGACAGAACAGGCTGCATGACATTGTCGGACCTCTGTTTCCCTCGAACACTGAGATCGGACTGTGTGTGTGGTGGATGATCGGCATTATTTTGACTCATGTATTCCTAGTACTGTAGACACTTGTGTTTCTTTCTGTACAAAAACCGTGCGAGTTCTAATAAAGTGTCTTGTTTTAACACGTGTGCAGTCTCCTTTCTTTGCGAATGCATATGTAAACAAACTGAGCTGAATCAAAATGAATACTGAATGAATTATAACACAATTTTCCTTACAAAGAGGCTATCAGATAAGTTCCTGAACATACAGGAAATAGATAGATATGAATCACATGCAGCAAACTCTTTAGCCGAGGAGATACAGACAGGAACATCTGTGGTAATGAGTGAGATTGCAGGAAAGTGCGTTACCTTCATCATGCTATGACCAAGGATGTCTGTGAAAAGGTACAGACCATTGTTAAAGGGTAGGATGAGCAGCCAGAAGTCATTGTCCTTATTAGAACTAACAACAGAGAGACAAGTTCCCAGAAGCAAAAGTTAAGGAGGTGAGCAGTGAGTTAAAAAATTGAAAAAAAAACTCTGGGGTGGTGATTTCAGGATTACTTTTGATGTCACATGCTTGCGACGTAAGTGATCATATGCTACTGCACTTAAACGTGTGGCTCACAATCTGGGGCAGGAGGGAAGGCAGCAGGAGCACTCATCATTGGGCTCTCCCGTATAGGAAGGATGGCTTGCACTGTAGGGTAAATCACATTCTCACAAAGAATCTTCCTGGAGCCACCCTGATGATTTTGATCATGTGGCATCTGGATGGGGGTTGGTGTCCAGAGCTACAGGTGAGTAGGTTGCATTGGTGGAAGGTAGAGATGAGGTCAAAGAAAACCTAAAGGAAGTCAAGATGGGGTCACCATAATGAGCACAGTGGCACCGAACAGCAAAAGTGAGTTTATTTCAGTGTAGGGGGAAAACTGTTAAGGCAGACATACCCAGATCCTGCATTTATACACGGCACGGTGATTCATCCGTTGCAGAGATCTAGTTGAGAGAAGGTCAGGACTGGTATATAAATATTCCAGGATTTAGATGATTCCGAGAGTCCAGAGGGAGATAAAAGAGGTTGAGGAGCCGCACTGCTGATCAGGCAGAATATCACCAGCTCGAAGTCATCCCGGAAGCTCAAACAGTAAGACAATGTGGAGGGACTCAGGAATAAGAAAAGTGTAATACTGTAGGCGTCACAATAGCCAGTAAGAGAGGGGAATGGACATGTCAGCAGGTTATTGACTGATGTAAAACAATAGAATACACTAGTTGGTTAATCTTCTCTCCAGAATGACTTGCACTTCCTTACCACCTGAGGCTTGGACGGGGGATTATTTGTCTGGTGTATCTATGATGGTTTACAGAAACAGCATGTAAATGGTCCACCAGGGAGGGGACATACTTGAGATGTTAGTGGGAAAATGACCCTAGCGAGATTAGTGGGGTTTCATTGAGATAGATTTACCGATTATAATTCTGGAGGTTTTCCGGTGGTTATTATGAAGGGTAAGTCTGAACCTGCAGGTGGACGAATCAGAATCAGGGTTATTTTCAACGGCATGTGACGTGAAATTTGTTAATTAGTAGTCGCAGTTTAATGCAAAACATAATATAGAATAAAAAAGGAATAATCAATCAATCAATCAATAAACCTCAGTATACATATATTGAATATATGAGAAATTGTGCAAAAAACTTAAATACTATATATCAGAACAAGTCAGATGATGTCCAGGGGTTCAATGCTAATTTAGGAATCGGATGACAGAGAGGAAGAAGCTATTAATGAATCACTGAGTGTGTGCCTTCAGGTTTCTTTATCTCCGACCTGATGGTAACAGTGAGAAAGGGGCATGCCTTGGGTGCTGAAGGTCCTTAAAAATGGATGCTGCCTTTCTGAGACACTGCTCCTTGGGTATTTAGTAGGCTTCTACCCAATATGCAGCTGAGTAAATGTACAACCCTCTGCAGCTTCGTTCGGTCCTGTACAATAGCCCCCCATACCAGACAATGAAGCAGCCTGTCAGAATGCTCTCCACGGTACATCAATTGACGTTTTTTGAGTGTACTTGTGGACATAACAAATCTCTTCAAACTGTAATGAAGTATAGTTGCTATCATGCCTTCTTTATAAAAGTATCAATATAGACATAGACATAGCATTGTACAGCACAGTACAGGCTTTTCGGCCCACAATGTTGTGCCGACCCTCAAACCCTGCCTCACATATAAGCCCCCACCTTAAATTCCTGCATATACCTGTCTAGTAGTCTATTAAACTTCACCGGTATCTGTGCTTCGACCACTGACTCAGACAGAGCATTTCACGCACCACTCTGAGAAAAAAAATACCTTCCTCTAATATCCCCCTTGAACTTCCCACCCCTTATCTTAAAGCCATGTCCTCTTGTATTGGGCAGTGGTGCCCTGGGGAAGAGGTGCTGGCTATCCATTCTGTCTGTTCCTCTTATTATCTTTTACACCTCTATGATGTGTCCTCTCATTCTCGTTCTCCCAAAGAGTAAAGCCCTAGCTCACCTAATCTCTGATCATAATGCATACACTCTAAACCAGGCGTCATCCTGGTAAATCTCTTCTGTACCATTTCCAATGCTTCCATATCCTTCCTATAGTGAGGCGACCAGAACTGGACACAGTACTCCAAGTGTGGCCTAACTAGAGTTTTATAGAGCTGCATCATTACATCGCGACTCTTAAACTCTATCCCTCGACTTATGAAAGCTAACACCTCATAAACTTTTTTAACTACCCTATCTACCCATGAGACAACTTCCAGTGATCTGTGGACATGTACCCTGAGATCCCTCTGCTCCTCCACACTACCAAGTATTCTGCCATTTACTTTGTACTCTGCCTTGGAGTTTGTCCTTCCAAAGTGTACCACCTCACACTTCTCCGGGTTGAACTCCATCTGCCACTTCTCAGCCCACTTCTGCATCCTATCAATGTCTCTATGCAATCTTTGAATATCCTGTACACTATCTACAACACCACTAACCTTTGTGTCGTCTGCAAACTTGCCAACCCTGCCTTCTACCTCCACATCCAGGTTGTTAATAAAAATCACGAAAAATAGAGCTCCCAGAATAGATCCGTGTGGGACACCACTATTCACAATCCTCCAATCTGAATGTACTCCCTCCACCACGACCCTCTGCCTTCTGCAGACAAGCCAATTTTGAATCCACCTGGCCAAACTTCCCTGGATCCCATGCCTTCTAACTTTCTGAATAAGCCTACCGTGTGGAACCTTGTCAAATGCCTTACTAAAATCCATATAGATCACATCCACTGCACTACCCTCATCTATATGCCTGGTCACCTGTTCAAAGAACACTATCAGGCTTGTTATACACAATCTGCCCTTCACAAAGCTATGCTGACTGTCCCTGATCAGACCATGATTCTCTAAATGCCCAGAGATCCTATCTCTAAGAATCGTTTCCAATAGCTTTCCCACGACACACGTAAGGCTCACTGGTCTATAATTACTCGGACTATCCCTACTATCTTTTTTTGAACGAGGTGTCAACATTCGCCTCTCTCCAATCCTCGGGTACCATTCCCATGGACAACGAGGACATAAGGATCCTCGCCAGAGGCTCAGCAATCTCTTCCCTCGCCTCGTGGAGCAGCCTGGGGAATATTCCGTCAGGCCCCGGGAACTTATCCGTGCTAATGTATTTTAATAACTCTGACAACCCCTATCCCTTAATATCAACATACTCCAGAACATCAACTTCACTCATATTGTCCTCACCATCATCAAGTTCCCTCTTATTGGTGAACACGGAGGAGAACTATTCATTGAGGACCTCGCTCATTTCAGGGAGCGTACTACCAACGGTTTGGAAAAAATAATAATGGGATGATCGTGTTTCTGTATTTTTGGTCTTGTAGCAGCTGCACTGGATTTGAAAATATTCTGCTGAAACAGCCCGTGAACATTCTACCAATTCATTGTCCATATTTGTATATGAACGATTGACTGAGTTAGGGGCCACGTTCAAACCATCGACTGCCAGTAACGCGTTAGCAAATGTTCGGAGTTCCATGATATTTCACGAACCTGTTGTGGATTATTGATAAATGTGTGCAACATAATTGAATATAAAGCAGTATACGGACAACACAATGAAATATTTGCTGAGCAGATTATCTCAAGCGAGGGTCTAGTGAGGTGGATGAACTGAGGGAAATATATATTAGTAGGGAAGTGGTGTTAAGTAAATTGAAGAGATTAAAGGCAGATAAATCCCTAGGGCCAGATGGTCTGCATCCCAGAGTGCTTAAGGAAGTAGCCCAAGAAAGAGTGGGTGCATCAGTGATAATTTTTCAAAAATCCTTAGATTCTGGATTAGTTCCTGAGGATTGGAGGGGGGGGGGCTAATGTACCCCGCTTTTTAAAAAAAAGGAGGGAGAGAGAAACCAGGGAATGATAGACTGGCTAGCCTGACATCGGTGATGGGGAAGATTTTAGAATCAGTTATCAAAAATGTGATAACAGCACATTTGGAAAGCAGTGAAATGACTGGACAAAGATAGCATGGATTTGTGAAAGGGAAATCATGCATAACGAATCTCATAGAATTTTTTGAAGATGTAAGTAGTAGAGTGGATAGGGGAGAACCAGTCGATGTGGTAAATTTAGGTTTTCAAAAGTCTTTTGACAAGGTCCCACACAGAAGATTAGTGTGCAAACTTAAAGCTCATGGTATTGGGGGTATGGTATTGATGTCGATAGAGAATTGGTTGGCAGAGAGGAAGCAAATAGTGGGAATAAACGGGACCTTTTCAGAATGGCAGGCAGTGACTAGTGGGGTACCGCAAGGCTCAGTGCTGGGACCCCAGTTGTTTATAATATATATTAATAATTTAGACGAGGGAATTACATGCAGTATCCCCAAGTTTACGGACGATTGGGAAAAGGGGAGGTGCAACGAGACCTGGGTGTCATTGTACACCAGTCATTGAAAGTGGGCATGCAGGTACAGCAGCCGGTGAAAAAGGCGAGTGGTATGCTGTCATTCATAGTAAGAAGATTCGTGTACAGGAGGAGGAAGGTACTACTACAGTTGTACAAGGCCTTAGTGAGACCACACTTGGAGTATTGTGTGCTGTTTTGATCCCCTAATCTGAGGAAAAACATCCTTGCCATAGAGGGAGTACAGAGAAGGTTCACCCGATTGACTCCTGGGATGGCAGGACTTTCATATGCGGAAAGACTGGATCGACTAGGCTTATATTCGCTGGAATTTAGAAGATTGAGGGGGGGATCTGATTGAAAGGTATAAAATTCTAAAGAGATTGGACAGGCTAGATGCAGAAAGATTGTTCCCGATGTTGGGGAAGTCCACAACGAGGGGTCACAGTTTAAGGACATAGGGGAAGCCTTTTAGGACCGAGATGAGAGAAAAAAAAAACTTCTTCACACAGAGAGTGCGAATCTGTGGAATTCTCTGCCACAGGAAACAGTTGAGGTCAGTTCATTGGCTATATTTAAGATGGAGTTAGATATGGCCCTTTTATCTACAGGGATCAGGGGGTATGGAGGGAAGGCTGGTACAGAGTTTTGAGTTGGATGATCAGCCATGATCATACTGAATGGTGGTACAGGCACGAAGGGCTGAATGGCCTACTCCTGCACCTATTTTCTTTGTTTCTATGTTTCTATGTCCGAGACCAGACCCTCTATCCTAGCCTCGTCTAGGGCCTGTGTCATGTCCAGCATCGTTTCTTCCCCACTTCCCTTGCTTGCTTGACACACCAAGTCCTGTTCTAAGTACTTCAGTGTTGATGTCTTGCATTTGGATCCGCTCCCATCGTCCCCGTTAAGACAGAGCTGGAGCTTTTGGAAAGCATATAGTTGGATAAGTCACCGACACTGTACGGGATGTACCCCAGGCTACTGTGGAAAGCGAGGGAGGAGTTTGCTGAGACTCTGATGAATATCCTTGAATCATCAGTCAAGACGGGAGTTTTTCAGAGCATAGGATGGTTGCAGGTGTCGTTCCCTTATTCAACAAAGGGAGTTGGGATAGCCCAGGAAATTATAGGCCAGCGAGTCTTACGTCAGAGGTTGGTAAGTTGGTGGAGAAGATCCTGAGTGTGTCACAAAGGCAGGGGCTTTGGGAGCAAGGGTGGACCCAAATGCAAGACACATCTTGTGAGGTTACTTAGATTTAGTTTATTGTTCGATACCAGGAGAGCAAGGCAGGAGCAGGAAAGAGCGAACTGGACAAGGACTCAGGACTACGACTAGGCTGGGACCAAGGGTCTGGGCTTGGACTCGGAATCGGCTACCAGAACTAGAGGAGACATGAAGAGGCTAGGGTATGGACTCTGAGCCAGAGACTGGGCAAGGACCCGGTACCTGGATCCTGCCTCGGACTCGGACCCCAGAACCAGGCAAGGACATGACATGGGCTAGGGAGAGGAGGAACATGGGAACACAGAGCCTCGGTCTCGGGGTGCAGGTACATGGAACCATGGACACATACACAGAACACAGAGTCGGGACCCTACCTTCGGTACAGGACATAGGGCCGGGACTCATGACCCTCCGCGGGGCAACTGCAAGACGGCCTGACTTACCCCACGGAGGCGAGGACAGGACAAGACATGACTCCCCGCGGGGCAACGACAAGACGGCCAGACTTACCCCACGGAGGCGAGGACAAGACAAGACAAGACCAACACAAATGAACACCAGACAGCACCTATCTAGCTCCTGCGATGGAACTAGACCGAAGTGCGGGCACGGGCTGCAGACGAGGGCTGGAGGCGAGAGGGGCAGAGTAGGTATTCAGACAAGGAGGTGGGACAGGAATCACAGACCGCCAGGGCCAGGACTTGACTCAGAACTAGGAAGCTGCCAGGGCCAGGACATGACTTGGTGCTTGAATGCCTCCAGAAACAGGACTTGACTTGGTACTAGAATACCGCCGGAGCCAGGATTTGACTTGGAGCCTCCGGGTAGTGGCCAGCTCTCGACTCGGCCCGGGAACAATAGACAGCGGTTCTTGATTCCCACCGGCGGGTTAACTGACGGACCTACCTCGGTGAGGAAACTTTGCAGGCTCGCTTTGGCGAGGTAACTGGACAGGGTTGCTCCGGTGAGGAGAGGCAAGTTACGGGCACTCGCTTCGGGCGGAGACAAGGCTTGCTCCGGCCAGATGTCACTGGCACGCCGTAACTTTGCAGACGCTCCCGTGCTGAACGGCTGAAAGCCGGAGACTATAAACTATCGGTTCAGCCAAGCGTTAATTGCCTCTAATCACCAAAGCCAAGGGACACGGGAAAACAGGGAATCAACGGTCCGGATCGTAACATAAACAAGGTAAATTTAAAGGGACCCCGATCCGGACCGTGACAGAGAGATAGGATTTCTGAACATTTGGACAGGAATAATATGATTAGGAATAGTCAGCATGGCTTTGTCAAAAGCATGTCTTGCCTTACGAGCCTGATTAAATATTTTGAGGATGTAACTGTGAATATTGTTGAAGGTAGAGCCGTCGATGTAGTGTATATGGATTTTAACAAGAAATTTGATAAGGTACCCCTTGCAAGCCTTATGGACAGAATAAGGAGGCATGGGATCCATGGGATCCAAAGGATATTTGGATTGTGGATCCAGAGCTGGCTTGCCCACAGAAGGCAAAGCGTAATTGTACACGGGTCATGTTCTGCATGGGGGCCCGTGACCAGTAATGTGCCTCAGGGATCTGTTTTAGAACAACTACTCTTTGCGATTTTTATAAATGACCTGGATGAGGAAGTGGAGGGAGGGGTTAATAGATTTGCTGATGACACAAATGTTGGGGGTGCAGTGGTTAGTGTGGCGGTCTGTATGAGTTTACAACGGGACATTGATAGGATGCAAATCTGGGCTCAGAAGTGGCGGATGGGATTCAACAAATTAAGTGTGAGGTGTTTATTTTTGGTAGATCAAATATGATGCCAGAATATAGCATTAATGGGAAGACTCTTGGCTGTGTGGAGGATCAGAGGGATCTTGGGGCCCGAGTCCATAGGTCACGCAAAGCTGTTACGCAGTTTGACTCTGAGGTTAAGAAGGCATACGGTGCATTAGTCTTCATCAATCGTGGGATTGAGTTTAACAGCCAAGAGCAGCTCTTTTGGACCCTGGTCAAACCCCACTTGTAGTACTGTGCTCAATTCTGGTCTCCTGAGTACAGGAAGGACGTGGAAACCATTGACAGGACGCAGAGGGGATTTACAAAGATGTTGCCGCGATTAGGGAGCATGTCTTATAAGAATATTTTTAGTGAACTCGGACTTTTCTCCTTGGAGGGACGGAGGATGACAGATGACTTCATAGAAGTGTAGTAGATTAGGAGAGGCATTGATCGTATGGATAGTCAGTGTTTTTTCCTTTTTTTTTCCCAGGGCTGAAAGGTGGAAATCAAGAGGAGCTGAGGGCAATACAGAGGGACCTGAAAGCTAGGTTCAGGGAGGCTAAAGACAGGTACAGGAGGAAGCTTGAGTGGGAACTCCAGCAGTACAACATGACAGAGGTCTGGAGGGGGATGAGGACCATCACTGGGTTCCGGAAAACTAGCAACAGAGGAGCTGAAGGCAGTGTGGACAGGGCCAACGAACTTAACCTGTTCTTTAACAGATTTGACATTGTGGCCCCTGCCCATCCCCCACATGGGTCATCTGTTGTCTGGCACCAACCAACGCATATTCCACTCTCCCCTCCTACCCCTCCTAACAGTCCCCCACTCTGCTCTCATGACTATACACCTTCCCCACATGAAATCACCACTGTGGGCTTCACAGCTGAACAGGTGAGAACTCAGCTGAAACGTCCCAACCCATGCAAGGCTGCAGGACCAGATGGTGTCAGTACCAGGCTGCTCAAAGCCTGTGCCCCTCAGCTAAGTGGAGCACTTTGCCGTGTATTCAACCTGAGCCTGAGGCTCCGGAGGGTTCCTGTGCTGTGGAAGACGTCCTGCCTCGTACCTGTGCCAAAGACGCCGCGCCCCAGCGGCCTCAATGACTACAGACCAGTGACATTGACCTCCCACATCATGAAGACCCTGGAGAGACTTGTTCTGGAGCTGCTCCGGCCTATGGTCAGGCCACACTTAGACCCCCTCCAGTTCACCTACCTTCCCCGACTAGGAGCTGAGGATGCCATCGTCTACCTGCTGAACTGTGTCTATGCCCACCTGGACAAGACAGCGAGCACTGTGAGACTCATGTTTTTTGACTTCTCCAGTGCGTTCAACACCATCCGCCCTGCTCTGCTGGAGGAGAAGCTGACAGCGATGCAGGTGGATGCTTTCCTGGTGTAATGGATTCTTGATTACCTGACTGGCAGTCCACAGTACATGTGCTTGCAACAGTGTGTGTCCGACAGAGTGATCAGCAGACCTGGGGCTCCACAGGGGACCGTCTTGTCTCCCTTTCTCCTCACCATTTACACCTCTGACTTCAACTACTGCACAGAGTCTTGTCATCTTCAGAAGTTTTCTGATGACTCTGCCATAGTTGGATGCATCAGCAAGGGATATGAGGCTGAGTACAGGGCTACGGTAGGAAACTTTGTCACATGGTGTGAGCAGAATCATCTGTAGTTTAATGTTAAAAAAAAAGACGAAGGAGCTGGTGGTAGACCTGAGGAGAGCTAAGGTACCGGTGACCCCTATTTCCAAACAGGGGGTCAGGGTGGACATGGCGGAGGATTACAAATACCTGGGATACCAATTGACAATAAACTGGACTGGTCAAAGAACACCGAGGCCGTCTACAAGAGCGATCGGAGCCGTCTCTACTTCCTGAAGAGACTGAGGTCTTTTAACATCTGCCGGACGATGCTGAGGATGTTCTACGAGTCTGTGGTAGCTGGTGCTATCATGTTTGCTGTTGTGTGCTGGGGCAGCAGGCTGAGGGTAGCAGACACCAACAGAATCAACAAACTCATTCGTAAGGCCAGTGATGTTGTGGGGATGGAACTGGACTCTCTGACCGTGGTGTCTGAAAAGAGGATGCTGTCCAAGTTGCATGTCATCTTGGACAATGTCTCCCATCCACTACATAATGTACTGGTTGGGCACAGGAGTACATTCAGCCAGAGACTCATTCCACCGAGATGCAACACAGAACGTCATAGGAAGTCATTCTTGCCTGTGGCCATCAAACTTTACAACTTCTCCCGTGGAGGGTCAGACACCCTGAGCCAATAGGCTGGTCCTGGACTTATTTCCTGGCATAATTTACATATTACTATTTATGGTTTTATTACTATTTATTATTTATGGAGCAACTGTAACCCAAATCCAATATCCCCCGGGATCAATAAAGTATGACTATGACTAAATTGCTAGCACGAGAGGACATAGTTTTAATCTGTTTGAACGTCGGTACAGAGGAGATGTTAGGTGTAAATTGTTTTTGTTTTTTTAAACGCAGAGAATAGCGAGTGCGTGGAATGGGCTGCCTGAAGCGGTGGTGGAGGCTGAAACGACAGGGACTTTCAAGAGACTCCTGGATGGCTACATGGATCTTAGAAAAATAGAGCGCTATGAGTAAGTCGAGGTAGTTCTGTTACGTCATCAGCAACAATTAATGTAGAATTGAGTCAGGCTTTATAAACAAACAATCACATTTATTAAACTCTGCTCAACAATAGCGAAGAGTATTCAAACGACCAACCTAACCGGAAGGTAACTGCTACATGGCAACTCTGGAACAGTTCTTAAAATGGTAATACGAACAGTCTTAAAGTGGTAAATTCAAACACAGCCTTAAAATCGTAAATTTTGAAATCTAAGTGATTTACACAGTCAATAAGGAGAGACTTCTCTGGAAACGAATTTCTTCGAGTACGTGACGTTACTGTTGATTCTGTCCAAAGGATTCACGATGAAGGAAATAAAATGGCTTAAAATAATTGACCTTTTCCTGGCGAATGAACACTACACAAAACTTCCTGATCTTACAGGGTTATCCCAGATGCAGGTCACTATTTCTGAACGAAGATTCAATAAGGTCGATCCTGTATTAAACTACCGAACGACAGCAACTTTACTCAATCCTTGAGGTTTTCGTACTTTAGTAAGGTCTTCACTCTCCAATGCTAGACTTACAATAGAAAGTAAAACTCCACCTTAAAACGAAATTGCGCCATGAGACAAATACGCAGCATAACGGAATAACTGACGAATTAAACAACGAACCAAACTGCGGAGCAACAGAGGTCTCCCTTTTATATACCAGTTGGGAACATGTCATCACGTGACCTCACACTGGCAGGAAAATTACATCACCCCACCATCACCAGACTATTACATCGTGCTCACAAGATACTCAGTTACATCACAGTCATAGGACAATCACGAGATACACATGATGTACGTAACAGTTCTAAGGTAAGGATATCTTCAGCATAGCTTTGTGGGCTGAAAGGCCTGTACTGTGTTGTAGGTTTAGTATGTTTCTAACATTATCAATGTTTTCGGTGAAATTCTTAACTCTGCACAAACTTACATAGTATAGACCGTAAATGATCGTAAATCCAACAAATTTCGCTTTAAGTTAATCTGAGTCAATTTTGAAGAAATTGCAATGACACGCTACTCAGTTGCTTTTACTATTTTCCATAACATGCCTACATTCTTGTTCCTCTTTCAGCCGGTGGCATTTCCAAAACTTTTGGAAATTGAAGCACAGATAATACAAAGTTCTCCTTTATCATCTCTGGGTTAATTCGTCAGAGATGCCCAGTGAGAGGAAAGGCATAGACAGTGTCTGTGAATAGCAGTCCAATTATGGGGGTACAGGTGTCTGTCTTTGAAGTGACTGTGTTGTACAAGTGTTTAATGTTGAATTACTGTGCTGGGTATGTGCAGGTCAATGTGCTCACTTCACAGTGCTCTGAGTATTATTGGCCTGTGTCCTGGTAATGAAGGTCTAGATATTGTAAAGTTCATTGTCCCTGTATTCAGCTACTGCCTTTCTTGAGCAGTCACATATGCAGGACATGTTTATACCTGAGTTAGACTCTCCCCTTGTAGTACGGGCCAGATATTGTTAAGTTTTGTCACTATACAGTACGCTGCCAGCAGTTTAAACATCATATTTAACTGCATGTGGTCTGTGTATCCCAAAGGACCAAATAACCCAAATGATTTACCCATCTAAATGGTCTTAGAGTCCCAACAGTACCTTCTCATTAGTATCAACACGCCAGAGAATATCACCATGCCCCCTTTCTGATCACGCTGTCCTCCATGTCCTCCTCTATAGTAAACGCTATTGAATGCAAAATATTCCTTTTCTACCTCGCATGCTAACTCTTGCCTCCAGGCAGAAACTCAGTGTATTCATTTTCTGGTTACTGTTCGCGCTCCTGATTCTCAGTGTGACTTGTTTCGTGCTTCTGGTATAATCCTCTAAGACACTATCTATTTTCATCTTCCACAACCTTACACATGACTGCTCTTGCATTTATAAAATAATACAATATTTCTCATCACATCAAGCTCTTGAACGACCCTGCCCTTCTCTACCTTCCTCACAGGAACCATGAACACCTGACTTCTGACCGGCTAGACGGTAAGTGACGCTCGCATGTCCGACATCCCTTAAAACCAGCTCTATCCAGTAACATCAGCTCCCAGACTACTCTTTATGATTCCTGATCAATTCTTCTGAAATTTGTCTTCCACAAGCTTACATTCATGCACCTGCAGGTCCATTTTTATCCATATCAATAACCATCTGAAAACTTTCTGCATTGTCATCTTTAATTATTTTCCCAATCATCTTGCCAGGCTCATTTCCCAATTATTTGCCAAATATGTCCCTCACTCTGGCGGACCATCAATACACTATCTCTGGAAACCTTTCGGAATACACCACACAAATAATGTCCCATCCAGGCCTCTGGTGGTAAGGAAGCCCCACTCATTCTGAGAAGATTATTCACCCACGAGATCTATCCTATTGTTTTTACATTAGTCCATAACCTGCTAACAAATCTTTTCCTCTCAGTTGCTGGCTATTGGGAGGCCTACAGTATAACCCCATCACAGTGTTTGCACCTTTCTTATTCCTGAGTTCCACTCTGATTGTCTTACAGGATATCTCTCTGGGATGACCTCAAACTTGTGACATTCTGCCTGATCAGCATAACAGCCCTCCAACCTCTTTTAGCACCCTGTGACACTGTGTCATTGCTAAACCAGGCTCTAAGTACACCTGCTTTCACTGTTCTACACTCTGCAGTGAAATAAACTCACTTCTGCCCTTTGGTGCCAGCTCTACCTTCCTCTCAATGCCACTTACTGACCTGTAGCTCTGGATCACAACAACCCCTCCACATGCCCCATGATAAAAATCATCAGGGTGGCTCCAGCAAGATTCTCTGAGTGAATATTAGTTTCCCTTCACTGTAACCCATCCTCCTTACACCAGTCCCACTTATTCTGCAAAGGAGCCCAATGTTCCATATTCCTGATGCACCTTCACCCCCCACCTCCACTCCCGCACCAGATTATGAGCCCCTCATTTAGGTGTACCAAATTACAATATCTTACCTCGCAAGCATGTGGCAATGGAAGAAATCCTGAAATCACCACTCCAGCTTTCCTACTTCTTCACTCCCTAAATACTCTTTGCAGGACCTTTTTTCTCTGTTGTTAGCTCTAATAAGGACAACCATTTCTGGCTGATAACCCTGCCCTTTCAGAATACCTTGTCTCTGGCATGATCCAGGTAACGCACTTCCTGCAATCTCACTTATTTCCACAGATACTCCTATTTATGACCACACCCACCACACCCCGGCTAAAGTGAGTGTTGCACACATCAAAGTTGCTGGTGAATGCAGCAGTCCAGGCAGCATCTCTAGGAGGAGGTACAGTCGACGTTTCAGGCCAAGACCCATAGAAAACCATAGAAACCATAGAAAAACTACAGCATAGAAACAGGCCTTTTGGCCCTTCTTGGCTGTGCTGAACCATTTTTTGCCTAGTCCCACTGACCTGCACATGGACCATATCCCTCCATACACCTCCTATCCATGTATCTATCCAATTCATTCTTAAATGTTAAAAGAACCCGCTTTTAGCACCTTGTCTGGCAGCTCATTCCATACTCCCACCACTCTCTGAGTGAAGAAGCCCCCCCCCCCACAATGTTCCGTTTAAACTTTTCTCTCCTCACCCTTAACCCGTCTTCTCTGTTTTTTCTCCCCTAACCTCAGTGGAAAGAGCCTGCTTGCATTCACTCTATCTATACCCATCATAATTTTATATACCTCTATCAAATCTCCCCTCATTCTTCTACGCTCCAGGGAATAAAGTCCTAACCTATTCAACCTTTCTCTGTAACTGAGTTTCTCAGGTCCCGGCAACACCCTTGTAACCTTCTCTGCACTCTTTCAACCTTATTTATATGCTTCCTGTAATTTGGTGACCAAAACTGAACACAATACTCCAGATTCGGCCTCACCAATGCCTTATACAACCTCATCATAGCATTCCAGCTCTTATACTCAATACTTTGATTAATAAAGGCCAATGTACCAAAAGCTCTCTTTACGACCCTATCTACCTGTGACGCCTCTTTTAGGGAATTTTGTATCTGTATTCCCAGATCCCTCTGTTCTACTGCACTCCTCAGTGCCTTACCATTAACCCTGTATGTTCTACCTTGGTTTCTCCTTCCAACGTGCAATACCTCACACTTGTGTGTATTAAACTCCATCTGCCATTTTTCAGCCCATTTTTTCCAGCTGGTCCAAGTCCTTCTGCAGGGTCTGAAAACCTTCCTCACTGTCTACTACTCCTCCAATCTTTGTCTCATCAGCAAACTTGCTGATCCAATGTACTACATTATCATCCAGATCATTGATATAGATGACAAATAACAATGGACACAGCAATGATCCCTGTGGCACACCACTAGTCACAGGCCTCCACTCAGAGAAGCAATTCTCTACTACCACTCTTTGGCTTCTTCCATTGAGCCAATGTCTAATCCAATTTCCCACCTCTCCATGTATACATTTTCCTAACTAACCTCCCATGCGAGACCTTGTCAAAAGCCTTCCTGAGGTCCATGTAGACAATATACACTGCCTTCCCTTCATCCACTTTCCTGGTAACCTTCTCGAAAAACTCCAATAGATTGGTCAAACATGACCTACCACGAACAAAGCCACGTTGACTCTCCCTAATAAGTCCCTGTCTATCCAAATACTTGTAGATTCTGTCTCTTATTACTCCCTCCAATAACTTACCTACTACCGACGTTAAACTTACCGGCCTATAATTTCCCGGATTACCTTTCGATCCTTTTTTAAACAACGGAACAACATGAGCCACTCTCCAATCCTCCGGCACCTCACCTGTAGACAGCAACATTTAAATATTTCTGCCAGGGCCCCTGCAATTTCAACACTAGTCTCTTTCAAGGTCCGAGGGAACACCCTTTCAGGTCCCGGGGATTTATCCACTTTAATTTTCCTCAAGGCAGCAAGCACCTCCTCCTTTTCAATCTGTACAGTTTCCATGATCTCACTACTTGTTTCCCTTAATTCCATAGACTTTATGCCAGTTTCCTTAGTAAATAGAGAGGCAAAAAACCTATTTAAGATCTCCCCCCTTTCCTTTGGTTCCGCACATAGCCAACCACTCTGATCGTCAAGGGGACCAATTTTATCCCTTGCAATCCTTTTGCTCTTAACATACCTGTAAAAGCTCTTTGGATTATCCTTCACTTTGACTGCCAAGGCAACCTCATGTCTTGTTTTAGCTCTCCTGATTTCTTCCTTAAGTATTTTCTTGCAGTTCTTATATTCCTCAAGCACCTTATTTACTCCCTGTTTCCTATACATGTCATACAACTCCCTCTTCTTCTTTATCAGAGTTGCAATATCCCTTGAGAACCAAGGTTCCTTATTTCTATTTACTTTGCCTTTAACCCTGAAAGGAACGTACAAACTCTGCCCTCTCAAAATTTCTCCTTTGAAGGCTTCCCACCTACCGATCATTCTTTGCCAGAGAACAACCTGTCCCAATCCACACTTTCAGATCCTTTCCCATTTCTTCAAATTTGGCCTTCTTCCAGTTCAGAACCTTAAATCATCAAGTTGAAACGAATGGTGTTATGATCACTGGAACCAAAGTGCTCCCCTACACAGACTTCCGTCACTTGTCCTAACTCGTTTCCTGACAGGAGATCCAATATTGCATCCCCTCTAGTTGGTCCGTCTATATATTGATTAAGAAAACTTTCCTGAACACATTTTACAAACTCTAAACCATCTAGACCCCATAACAGTATGGGAGTCCCAATCAATATATGGAAAATTAAAATCCCCTACCACCACAACTTTATGTTTCCTGCAGTTGCCGGCTATCTCCCTGCAGATTTGCTCTTCCAATTCTCTTTGACTATTGAGTGGTCTGTAATACAATCCCACTAATGTGGCAATACCTTTCCTGTTTCTCAGCTCCACCCATAAGAACTCAGTAGACAAGCCCTCTTATCTGTCCTGCCTGAGCACTGCTGTAATATTTTCCCTAGCAAGCAATGCTACTCCCCTACCTTTCATTCCTCTGCCTTGATCACATCTGAAACATCGGAACCCTGGAATATTAAGCTGCCAGTCCTGCCCCTCCTGTAGCCAGGTTTCACTAATTGCTATAATGACATAATTCCACGTGTCAATCCACGCCCTCAACCCATCCGCCTTCCCCGCAATACTCCTAGCATTGAAGTATATACAACTCAGAAGATTTTTACCACCACTCACAACCTTTCTATTAGCGGATTTGCTTGAACTTTTAACATCATTTATTTTCACCCCAGCCACACTGTCAGCTCTGGCACTCTGGTTCCCATCCCCCTGGAAATCTAGTTTAAAGACTCCCCAATAGCACTACAAACCTCCCTGAAAAGATGTTGGTCCCCCTGTAGTTCAAGTGTAACCCGTCTCTCTTGTACAGGTCCTACCTGCCCCAGAAGAGGTCCCAATGATCCTGAAATCTGAAACCCTGTCCCCTACACCAGTTCCTCAGCCACTTGTTCATCCTCCAGAGCATCCTATTTTTACCCTCACTGGCACGTAGCATAGGTAGCAATCCTGAGATTACCACCCTCGAGGTCCTGCTTTTCAACTTCCTACCAAGCTCTCTATACTCACTCATCAGGACCTCCTCACTCTTCCTTGCTATGTCATTGGTACCGATGTGCACCACGACATCTGGCTGATCACCCTCCTACTTCAGAATGTCATGCAAGCGATCAGAGCCATCCGTGACCCTGGCACCCCAGAAGCAACAAACCATCCTGGATTCTCTGTCACTACCACAGAACCTCCTACCTGTACCTCTAACTATCGAGTCCCTTATCACTACCGCTCTCTTCTTTTCCCCCCTCCCTTCTGCACTGCAGAACCAGACTCAGTGCCACAGATCTGGCTGCTGCAGCTTGTCCCACGTAAGACATCCCCCCAGCAGTATCCAATGCGGTATACTTGCTGTTTAGGGGAATAGCCACAGGGGAACCCTGCTCTGCCTGCCCTGCCTCTTCCCTTACCTGAAAGTGTCCCAACTTCCTGTGCTATGCTCCTTTGGCGTAACTACTTGCCTGTAGCTGCTATCTATAATCACCTCATTCTCCCGAATGATCCGCAGGTCATCCAGCTCCTGCTCCAGTTCCCTAACGCGGTTTGTTAGGAGCTACAGCTGGATGCACTTCTTGCAGGTGTCGTTGCCAGGGGCACCGGAGGGCTCCCTGACTTCCCACATCCTGCAAGAGGAGCATTCCAACATCCTGCCTGGCATTCTCTCTACTCTAAACAATCTGAACAAACAACTTACCAGAACCTACCCTGGCCTCTGCCTGTTGAGCCAAAACCGTCTCACTCTGACTCAGTCCACTCCGACAATGTCGCTGTATATGGTGGTCTGCTTTTAAACCTTGGCGCGCTACGTCACGCACCTGCGCAGTGCAGACCCTTCTCCCCGAGCAGTGTTTTTTTTTAATGACTTTTCTACACCATTTCTTCACTCCCTTCTTCTCAGCTGCTTGCTTCGACTGGACTAACTGAAGGAAGAGCTATTAAGAGATTTGAAAGTGGGAGCGGGAGGGGTTGATCCAAAATGATAGGAGAAGACAGGAGGGGGAGGGATGGAGCCAAGAGCTGGACAGGTGATTGACAAAAGGGATATGAGATGATCATGGGACAGGAGGCCCAGCGAGAAAGAAAAGGGGGAAGGTGGGAACCCAGAGGATGCGCAAGGGGTATAGTCAGAGGGACAGAGGGAGAAAAAGGACAGTGAGAGAAAGAATGTGCAAATATAAATAACGGATGGGGTACGAGGGTGAGGTGGGGCATGAACTGAGTTAGAAAAGTCAATGTTCATGCCATCAGGTTGGAGGCTACCCAGACGGAATATGAGGTGTTTTTCCTCCAACCTGAGTGTGGCTTCATCTTTACAGTAGAGGAGGCCGTGGATAGACATGTCAGAATTTGAATGGGATGTGGAATTAAAATGTGTGGCCACTGGGAGATCCTGCTTTCTCTGGCGGACAGGGCGTAGGTGTTCAGTACAAAGATCTTCCAGTCTGCATCGGGTCTCGCCAATATATAGAAGGCCACATCGGGAGCACCGGACGCAGTATATCACCCCAGCCGACTCACAGGTGAGGTGTGGCCTCACTGGGAAGAGTGAAAGTGAGTGGAAGGTGAAGTGAGTGCTGCATCTCATTTATAGCATTCGAGCTCTGTATATTCACGTGTCCTCAAATAGACTCTTTGCAATGAATATTGTTTTAAATTTCATTCACAGTTTGCATTTTTAATTCATTTATGGGTATTGACTTACCCATTCTCAAACAAAGGAGCCTGCACACGTGTTGAAACAAAATTGCTGGTGAATGCAGCGGCCAAGGCAGTATCTCTAGGAAGAGGGAAATCGACTTTGTTGGAACTTGTAGGATTTTAATACAGAAAGAAAAACAAATTTCTACAGTCGTAACAGTACATAATTCAAAAAAAAATCATTCTCTGAACAAGCCAATCTCAGTGATGGAGGGGAAACACAGATTCGACAATATCATGCAGCCTCTTTTCTCTATCTCTTTGTCGGTCTCTATCTCTATCTCTCTATATCTCCCTGTCTCACTCACAATATCCAAATGGTTCACTCTCTCTCTCTCTTATTCTGTCTTTCACTGTCGCTCCCACACGCCCTCTCTCTCGCGCTCACCGTCGCGTCATCTGCCTCGCGCCCTGTCCCTAGCGTGCTGTCGCTCACGTGCTGTCCCTCGCGCCCTCTGCCTCCCGCCAACTTCCACGCGCCATCCTTCTCGCCATGTCCGAGACGCTGTCTCCTTCGCGCCTTCGAGCCTGGTGCTCACTCCTTCACGATGTTTTATTCGCTCCTCTCTCTCTCTCTCTCTCTCTCTCCCCCCTCTCTCTCTGTCTGTCTCTCTCTCTCTCTCTCTCTCTCTGTCTCTCTCTCTCTCTCTCTGTCTCTCTCTCTCTCCCTCTCTCTCTCTCTCTCTCTCCCTCCCTCTCCCACACACCCACACACCCACACACCCACTCTGTCTCCACTCGCGATGTCTTCTGCCGCTCACCCTCGCTCGCTTCCTCTCCCTCTCGCCCTTTCCCTCGTGTGCTCTCCCTCGCGCTCTCTTTCTCGCGATGTCTCATTCTCTCTCTCTTTCGCGCCCGCAGCCATCGCACTCCCCTGCTCGGGCTCACTTTCTCTATCTCCATATCTCTCATGGAGCTACAAGTGAACGTATCGGTACTTTTTCTTCAATTGTAAAAAAGTTAAAATTATTATCACCGCTACTTTTGATAGTAGTGATCGATCCATTGGCTGAGGCTATTCGGCGAGACCCCAAAATATCTGCTCCAGACATCGGACTAAAGTTACATGAAATTACATTGTATGCTGATGATGTTCTAATTTTCTTATCAAACCCTGCTGTTTCAGTGCACCACCTTATACAGTGCGTCCACTCATATAGCGCCTTTTCAGGTTATAAAATCAACTGTACTAAACCAGAGCCAATGCCTCTGGGGAATCTGCAGCAGGTACCTGACACGCAGGGCTCTCCTTTTAGATGTTTGCGGACAAGTTTTGTTTTCTTAGGCATATTTATCATACCTACGTTTGATCAATTGTCCAAAGCTAGCTTTGCACAGACATTTGACAATACCCAACAGGATCTTGAGCGATGGAGGACTCTTCCCAAGTCTTGGCTTGGCCGAATATCCTTGCTCAAAATTAACATTCTCCCTCGTCTGCTCTGCCCAATACGAATGATCCAGATATTTTTACCCAACAAATACTGAAACAAACATATGGCTTTTTTTCTTTATTTCATGTGGAACAAACAAATATCCTGTATTAAAATGGCTAAGATGCGGCTTCCCAGCTGTCTAGGGGTTCTGGATTTTTCAGAATCAAAATACATCAATTTTTATCTTATCTGGTTTCTTATGTACCACTAGGGTTCATTTACTTTTTCTGTGGACTGTCATTTTAAAACACAGAGACAATGATACTGACATTTGGATTTCTACTGACTACAAAGTTATTTGGTTACTGTGGTGAGAGAGGTGGCGTTGTTTGATGGACAATGAATGTCTGTACAGGTTCGCGGCTTGTTTTGAATAAGCAAGGTCAGATGATCCTTTTAGACATACACACCGAGACAGATGCTCAGAGTTGAGATGGTTTTGGTCAATGAAAGACAGCAGTGAGTCGGTCGCTGGTTTAAACTTCCAGGAGCCCAAAAGGGGTGAGTTGAGATCGACCCAGAGTATTGATAAACGGCTCTCACATAGTACTGCAACTAGAAGAAGTTTCCAGAGAAAGAGGAAGGGAGAGAACGGTTTGAAACAGAAGAAACGTATTGATTAGAGATCACTTGGATTCTCCCCAAGTAGCCCGTAAGGGTGAGCTAGATTCCATTCGAATACGAAAGTGTCATTGTCACATAGTTAATCCACAGGAGTCGGTTCTCTCGTGAGCGGAAACGTTTGTGAATAACACGTGTTTTTACCCTTTGACTGGCTGTGGTAGTTCACCAAGAAAGGTACCCTGTGGCAAATCACTGTTGGAGTTATTTCGCACGTCGTGGAACTGGAACTGGATACGTGACTATTACGTTGTGCGTTTGGGGTAACCGTGTGGAATCTACCAGTCTGTCTACCCTTGCCTGGGTGGTGATTTCCTTGAAGAGGGTTCCGTTTGTTATAAGCTTCTGTTGGTGATAATCCGTACGTGGGTTAGGTTTGAGTATCCTGTGGCCACCACTTTAGGATGTCCCGTAGCTGAATTCGGGTGTGGTTCCACTGGTGTTGAAAGGATATTCGTTGAAGATCACCGTCAGTGATACTTCGTGTGTGGATTGGAACAACATCGGAGATAAATCCTACTGCTATTCTTATTGTATTGCTGTCGTGGAATCTGTGGAATATCGACGTAATTGCCTTCTCACAACATTCGCCTTTCGATTACAAATATCTGCCTCATAACAACAATAACAAGTCTGTGCATTTGAAATGAACTGAACTTTCTTATGTACCATCTAACCCTAACTCTTGCCACCTGAGCCTGAATAAGTTTGGGAACTTTATCTATACACCTATATATGCATAACACTGCTGTCATTTGATCACCTGGTTAAGTTACGATGTTTAGTAGTTACTAATAAAGATGGTGGATTTTAATATCATAAACGGACTCCAGGTGTGTTCTGTTGCTGCTGATACTTTTTTAGTGTTGCGTGCATGTAACCGATACCTTCCCCAGGGTTGCGTACACATAACAGATTGACTAGGTTTGCAGGGACCCCTCTTCAAACATTGAAGATTCACAAGCAAAATGCCCTCTTATCAAATTGTTTTTTCTCAATAAGATGAAATTGGTCAAGGAGTATTGTCGCAATCCAATAAAAATGAATACAGTCTGGGACTGGAGGGCGATGCACAAGTTGAAGGCAGCACATCGAAAATATCACACTTCACTTCAAAAACCGGCAGCCCAGATTTTCAGCCCTATATAATGGTTTCTGGATTTAAATTTTGGATTTCTAAGGGTATTTTCCATGTAGGAGATTTGTTTGATGAAGGAACGATGATGTCTTTTAGTCAAATAGTACAGAACTTTAACATACACAACAAAGACCTTTTTCCTATTATTTCATTTAAGAGATTATATACAGAAGTAAACATAATTTTAACTGATTTCGATAGTTCTAACATAGAAAAGCGAGTGTTTTCTTCTAAGCGTGAAATCTCCATTAGTACTTTAAACAGCATCCTGAGGGAATGTTCTTGTGGAGAGGCTGAGCAGCTGGGAAGGGTCTTTGAGGAAGAGCTGGGAGTAGAAATTACAGCTGAAACATGGGAAGACATCTGTGATAATGCAAATAAAATTTCAGTTTGCAATTGAACTCAACCATTGCAACTCAGAATTCTGCATTGAGCCCATCTGACACAAGATCGTCACTCGAAATTTAAGACGGGGGCTTCTCCAATGTGTTCTAAATGTAAAGTAAATACTAGAACTTTCTCCCACTGTCTTTGAACTTGTCCCAAACTGCAGGCATACTGCAGTGATATTTTGGGTGAAATAGAAAAGATTCTGAAGGTGCAGCTTGAACTGGACTCAGTGTCTTTTCTCTTAGGTTTACCCAACAGGTGAAAAAAAAAATACACTTTTTTAAGATCCTTACTTTTTTGTGCGAGGAACAACTTTTTCCTTTGTTGGATATCCTATAAGGCCCCTGGACTTCTTATTTTTGGTAAATTAATCATTGACTTTTTCCTTTAGACTTTTTGACATGTATGGTACACTCAAAACAAATAGTTATTTTATAAAACATAGCAACATTTTCTGCAGTATGTAGGTGTAAACCTGTCTGCTATACTAGGAAGGGCTTTTGTATCGGATGTTGTGGTGATGTCTATATTTTGATGGAAGTGATCTGATTGATGATATCTGTGAGGGGAAGAAATGTAAGTGTAAATGTATCTGGAAATTGAAAGTTTTGTTATGCTGAGCAAAAAAAAGCAGTTCAAATTCTCTGACTGGAAGATTGTTCAAGGTGGCCTTGAGAAAGAGAACCTACAGGTAAAGAAGGAGGGGGAAAAGAGGGTGAACGAAAGGACGGGTTACGACGTGAGCTGATACAGATTAAAATATACTCCAAGCTCAGGCAGATCCCCCAGGTAGCAGGGGTAACAGGTTCGGCTCAAAGTTCAATTTAACATGGCGGGACGTGGAATGCAAAGGGGATTTCTCTGCGGTAGCGAGGACAGTGATGCCATCGGGATCAGCTGTAAACAGCTGTTTTGTAACTTGAAGGCAACACACACCAAATGGAAAAGAGTGAACTGTTGACAGGACTCTGATGAAGTTTCTCGGCCCAAAACGTCGACAATTTACTATTTTCCATACATACTGCCAGACCTTCTGAATTCCTCCAGCATTTGGTGTGAGGAAAAGAGTAAACAGTCGATATTTTGGGCCGAAACTCTTCATGTGGATCTGATTCTGAGGTGTTGTTTTGTATTTCGAAGATCCATAGATTTTCTCGTGTTTGTTTTGTAACTCGGTTGCCCACATCGTTTCCATTTACCCACCTGGGGGGATACAATAGGGAGTATGAAGGCATTTGTATTGACACACCTTACAATATTTATATCTAACGTTTAATGAGTTTGAAAATCCGATTCAGTGGGTATTTCAACGCATTCTTTAGTTCCTCTCAGAATTTGCTCTGAGTCAGGGTGTAAATACACGTGTTGGTGCAGGAACTGACAATCTGCAACGTTGCCGATGTGTGTAGTGTGATGTAACGGGGATCCGTGACAGAATCAACAAAACTCTTTGAAATCCGTTGAGCGATATAAAATGCCACCAGTGTTCCCCACAACAATAGGAAAGTGCCGGTGATGCTGAAGAGCAAAACGATGGATTTGCGTCGGTTCTCCATCTCCAGGTCCTTGTCATTCTCTCCACTCTTTTGTCCCCGGAGCCCCTGCGGGCTCGACTGGCCGCTAGAATCCAACTGACAGTCAGAATATTGAACAGTAAAATCAGAAAGAATGATATACAAGGGGTTAAATCCGGTGAAACATCTCAAATGCCGACCATGAGGGAGAGGTTTTGTAGCTTGGTGTAAAAACACATTCCCAGGAAACACTGTCAATTATGTCTTTAGACCCGTATACAAAGCCCCAGGAGACAGTCTCCAAACAGGCCAGCACACTCACTGTCCCGATAACCACAGCCGCCGTTCTCTCGGTGCAATATTTTGTTTTCAGCTTCTCACAGAAAATAGCCACAGATCGATGGACTGTGAAAGCGACAGTCAGCCAGACTGAGGTCGCACTGCTCACAAAAAAAACAACCATAGATCGAATCTGCACACAGGAGTGATTCGCAGGAATGACTGAGGAAAATAAATCACAACAGTCCACTTCATCAGCGGATCGGAGATAACGATTAGGAAGTCGGCCGCTGCCATTCCCAGCAGGTAGCGAGTGACACATTTGGAGAGACCGCACTTTCCCCGGGATAGGATCACAATCGCCACCAAGTTCGCTGGAAGAGAGACAGGGATCAGCAAGTTGAGAAAATACTGAGCAGAAGCCGATGCAGCAGTTTGAGGGGATCCTGTAATATTTCCTCTTTATTGTTACATTTAGCGGTGGGAGGGTGGCGAGAGGGCGCAGAAACAGACAAAGACCTTACACATTAAAACAAAATCATTATGATCTGAATACGGATTCCTTACTGATGGCCGAAATGTGAAGTGGCAGTGGAAATCTAAAACTGGGTGACAACCTCCTGCGAGTCAGTACTGGATGGAACATTTTCTAGCGGCGCCTTCTGCTAATCGTCTGGATGAAATGAATAAATCCGGACGCTAATGACGGGATTCTTCCATTAGACAATCATTAACTTCCATGACGATCCCTGTCAGCGACAGAACAGGCAAAAGATGGAACAAAAACAGGAAATGCTGGAAACGCTCATCCAGGCAAACAAGAATATATAGGAAAACAGTTAAAGTATCTCTCCTCAGAGAGACCCCTGACACGTGTGTTAACTGGTTTCTCTTTCCATACAAGCTGCTTGGGGCTTAATGTTTCCAGCATAACCCGAGTATGATTCCTATTCCAGCATTTGCCACCTCACGGACTTTACAGCAGAACATTTCCTGATTCCAACAGATATAGCGCAATCTGAGACAACCTGTCAAACAGACATGACGCCAACCACTGTATCCATCACAGGGAAGCGCGGGAGAGGAATTCAACGTCGAGCAGCAAACTCGGTGCCGTAGTCAGATGTTTGTAACAGTGTCAGATGTAGATATAATATAAAACATTTCACAGTATTGATAACGATGAAGCACCACATCTTATTAATTGGCTTAGCAACGGCGTCTGTCTGCTTTGCCTCCAGTCATATTGCAGACATCCACTGGGGCTCCACAGGGGACTGTCTTGTCTCCATTTCTCTTCACCATTTACACCTCGGACTTCAACTACTGCACAGAGTCTTGTCATCTTCAGAAGTTTTCTGATCAGTCTGCCATAGTTGGATGCATCAGCAAGGGAGATGAGGCTGAGTACAGGGCAACGGTAGGAAACATGGTGTGAGCAGAATTATCTGCAGCTTAATGTGAAAAAGACTGAGGAGCTGGTGGTAGACTTGAGGAGAGCTAAGGTACCGGTGATCCCTGTTTCCATTCAGGGGGTCAGTATGGACATGGTGGAGGATTACAAATACCTGGGGATATGAATTGACAATAAACTGGACTGGTCAAAGAACACTGAGGCTGTCTACAAGAAGGGTCAGAGCTGTCTCTATTTCCTGAGGAGACTGAAGTCCTTTAACATCTGCCGGACAATGCTGAGGATATTCTACGAGTGTGTGGTTGCCAGTGCGATCATGTTTGGTGTTGTGTGCTGGGGCAGCAGGCTGAGGGTAGCAGACACCAACAGAATCAACAAACTCATTCGTAAGGCCAGTGTGTTGTGGGGATAGAACTGGACTCTCTGACGGTGGTGTCTGAAAAGAGGATGCTGTCTAAGTTGCATGCCATCATGGACAATGTCTCCCATCCACTACATAATGTACTGGGTGGGCACAGGAGTACATTCAACCAGAGACTCATTCCACCGAGATGCAACACAGAGCGTCATAGGAAGTCATTCCTGCCTGTGGCCATCAAACTTTACAACTCCTCCCTTGGAGGGTCAGACACCCTGAGCCAATAGGCTGGTCCTAGACTTATTTCCTGGCATAATTTGCATATTACTATTTAACTATTTATGGTTTTATTACTATTTAATTATTTACGGTGCAACTGTAACGAAAACCAATTTCTCCCGGGATCAATAAAATATGACTATGACTATGGCTATTATTAAAAAAAACAGAACAGTTCCATCTTACAACACGGAACTAGTCACATTTGCTAAAGTATCACTACCAGTCGATGCTTTATTGTTGTACCAAACTCTGAAAGCTGCTCACATAAAAATGCAGACAATCAATTGATGAATCACCCTTATAAACACAATATTTGCAAATGCAATGTGCCTCCTACAAGACCAAAAGCACAGAGACAGGAACATTCCATTCTTGATCACAAACCGCTGCCTGGCCCACTCAGACCCACAGAAACTGGTCGATTCGCTGAATTCCTGCAGATGTTTGTTTTTAGATCCAAATCCCAGCATCTATAGTCCCGGTGTTTCCACTCCATTCTTGAAATGCCGAATACCGGGACTGGAATGTGACAGTTTAAACCAGCGGCAGAATCAATCACAACATTGGAATTCAACTTCAACATCCGCCCACGACAGCTGACACTGCGGCTTACCAGGAATTCCAAAGTCTAAAATAAAAGGAAAGTAAACGTCTTCTATCCGCCTGTTGACCGGATACACCATTTCAGTGCGAATCTGTGATTTTTGTTGTTCCTGTATTAACACCTCCGGCAGACAGCTGATGCATTCGAAGTGGCCTTGATTTATGCAGAGGATCTGTCTCCAGAGATACGAATATACACCTCACTATCTTGGTTAGTTATAGTTGCTTGAATAAACACTTCAATTCAATGCTATTGTCTCTAATGTAAATATTGGAGCGATTGGAAACAAATACATCAGCACTTTTTGGCATTACCTCAGCAGCGTCACTAGTGGAAATCAACCGATAGATTTAATTTCAAAACTGAGCTTCGTGACGGAGCAGCTACATTTGCAGATTTCATCTTTTTGTTGGCTAATTATTCATCTCTGAACGGAGACATGCGACACTGACCGATCCCTACCTCTGTCCCAGCAGTTTCCCATTTTGGACTGTCCTTCAGATTCTTCCTGGTGACACACACTCACTCACACACATAGACTGTCTGTCTGTCTGTCTCTCTCTCACTCTCTCTCTCTCACACTCACACACACACACACACACACACACACACACACACACACACACGGAACAATTGTACAATTGTGTTTCTATGTTATAGTGACTGTCCTGTTGTGCATTCTATTTATTATTAATTACTATAAATTGCACATTGCACATTGAGACATAGACGTAACAAAGATTTTTACTCATGTATATGAAGGATGTAATTGATAAAGTCAATACAATTCAAAACATACAAACACAAATTCGGACAAATATACAATAGAGAAACCGAGATCAGGATGGAACCGGTCAAATGAGCATGTTGCTGATGAACAAACAGGAGAAAATCTGCAGATGCTGGAAATCCAAGGCAACACAATGAACTCCGCTGATTCCTCCAGCATTTTGTGTGATGTAGCAGTCTTTAATGGGCATCTCAAATCTTGTCAAAGGACAAAAGAAATTGAGAAGAAATATTTCAGTCTGCAAAGGAAGAGGCAAATCGGCTACAGGAATAAATACAGTACTCAAAATAGGCAGATGAATGGATGCAGGAGATAAAACTGCGTAGATTGTATAAACACGGGAAAATCTGCAAATGCTTGAAATCCAATTTCCTCCAGCATTTTGTGTGTGATATTGGTGATCTAATAGTCTTTAATGAGTATCTCAAATGTCAAAAGAAATTGAGAAATATTTCAGTCGGCAAAATAATGAGCAACACACATAATCATTGCTGGTGAACACAGCAGGCCAGGCAGCATCTATAGGAAGAGGTGCAGTGGATGTTTCACATCCCTGCTCTTGTACTCTCGACCTCTCGAAATGAATGCTATAAATTGCATTTGTCTTCCTCACCACCAATTCAACCTGCAAGTTAACCCTTAGGGTGTTCTGCACAAAGATTCCCAAGTCCTTTTGCATCTCTGATTTTTTGGATTTTCTCCCCATATGGAAAATAGTTTGCACATTTATTTCAACTACCAAAGTACATGACCGTGCCTTTTCTAACATTATATTTCATTTGCCACGTTCGTGCCCAGTCTCCTAATCTATCTAAGTCCTTCTGCATCCTTTTACGTCCTTCTGCACCCCCCTGTTTCCTCAACACTAACTGCCACTCCACCAATCTTTGTATCATCTGCAAACTTGGCAACAAAGACATCTATTTCATCATCTAAATCATTATATACAGCATAAAAAGAATTGGTCCCAACACCGACCCCTGCGGATCATCACTAGTTACTGGCAGTCAACCTGACAAGGATACTATACTCCCACTAGCTGCATGCCTGTTCTTATCAGATGATTTTACAACTCGTTCTTTATTAACGTTTCCCTTATCTTACCCACAATACATGTTAAATTCACTGGTCCATAGTTACAAGGGTCAGCGCAGTCACCCTTCTTACATACCAGTAAAATGTTAGCCTATTTCAAGACCTTCAGGATTTTACCAATCTTAAGAGAATTTTGAATAATTCTTGTTAGGCCTTTGTATTTTCAATCCTAGACTAGTTTAAGTACCCTTGGATAGATGTTGTCTGACACTGAGATTTATTAACTTTCAGGCTTTTCACTTTCTAAGATCTCTGAGTCACTTTAAGGAACTTTATTTTTCCCTAAATTTACAGGCGTATTGCTAAAATCTTTGCAGGTGAACACTTCAGCAAAATAAGAGTTGAGAGTATCTGCTATGTCCTTCTCTGCATAATTTAATACCCCACTGTTATTCCAAATACACTTAACTTCCTACTTGACGTTTCTTTTACAACTCAAGTATTGACAAAGTCCCTTGGGATCAATCTTATCATTATCAAGAATATCCTTCTCAACCTGTCTTTGGCAATCACAATTTCCCACTTGACTATAGCTCTCATATTTACATATGCCTTATGGTTAACCTTTATGACTATTTTTACTGTAGTCCATATATAGATGTCACCCATGTACACAAGGAACAGTGTCCTACACCCAATGCCTGCACCATCCAGCTCGCCTTTGGACTCTGGAAGGAAACCGATGTGGTCACCTTCTATTTGCTCCATGCAACACTTGGCCTGTGGGCCTGATCTCCATGATCTTCATGATCTTCAATGGCAAGAGCGTAGCAGTTTTTAAGCGAGGTTCTCAGACAGTCAGCCTGAGTCCACTAGCACTTTTTGGAAACTTTTGCCTGTACCAGAGTCTATGAATTATTGAAGTTAAAAGTGAGACAAAGGAATCCTGGTGGTTCCCCTGTGGCAGGGAAAGTAAAAGTCAGGCAGTGTGGTAGTGACAGGAGACTCAGTACTTAGTGGGGACAGGCAGGAGATACTGTGGCAGCAAAATAAACACAAGGATGGTGTGTTGCCTCCCTGGTGCTGGAGTCCAGGGTGTAGGGGTGCAGCTGTAGGATATTGTCAAGAGGAAGGGTGAAAAGCCAGAGGTCCTATTGCAAATTGGCGCCAATGTCATTGTCAAAGACTGAGAAGAGATCCTACGTACTGAGTGTATAGAATTAGGAAAGAGGCCTCTTTCCATCTGTCACCCATGTACACAAAGATCAGTATCTTGTGGCCAGAGAACACACCATCTATCTTGCCTTTAGTCTCTGGAAGGAAACCAGTGCGGTCTGCAATAAGGTATAATTGCAGTTCCACTCAGAGCTCCTCCCCAGACCCAGGACAGCACACAATGGCAATACCGCAATTTGTGAGTGTAATCACACTTACAGCAAAATATTCTCAACCGGCCACAATTTGACAACTCCACTGGTCCTGGGATCGCTGAGATTTGCTCCCGGAATCAGGCACTGGCTCTCGCTGCTCTTCATCCTAGACCGAACTTCGTATTCTGACCGTGAACTTGGGCTCTGTCTCTGCAGGAAATAGCTGTTATTGGTTTGGCCCTGACCATATCCACAGTAAATGCATTACCTCATATCGCCACTTTCCTCCTCATTCCCAAGTACGCGAAGGACACTACCTTGTAGCCAGTGAATGGACCATCCAACTCGCCTTTAGTCTCTGGAAGGAAACCAATGCAGCCACCGACTATTCGCCAGTCAGCATGAGTCCACCAAAAATTTTGCTAACGTTTGCCTGTACCTGATTCAATGACATAAAGACAGACATAAAGATATGGAAGGCACTGGCGTGGAGGGCTGCGAACAACATGAAGGAAATCTGGAAGTCGAACCTGACCAGAGGGCTGAAAAAGAGGATTTTCATTGCAGTTATAGAGTCCACTCTCATGTACGGATGCGAGACGTGGACACTCACTAAGACGATGCGAAAGTATCTAGATGGTTGCGATACACGAATGCTCCGGATGGCTCTTGACGTGAACTGGCCACAGCACATGATGAACTTCGAACTCTATAACAACCTACCGATGCTCACCACTAAAATCGAGGCGAGAAGACTGCAACTAGCGGGGTACTGTCTACGCCACCCCAAGCTATCTGCCAGCCTAGTCACCATATGGGAGCCCAAGCACAGGAGGATGAACCCTGGGCACCCTCCCAAGACTATGGCCAACACGCTCCGAGAAGACAGCGGCGTGGCTAGTGTAGATGAACTGAACAGACTGATGAGGGAGAGGGAGAAGTGCCCGATGCCGGCCCCCTGGGCCTGAGTTGACGTAGTAGTAGTAGTAGTGATTCAATGATTTTTTTTAAGTTATAAATGAGATTTTGAAACCCTGGTGGTTCCCTTGTGGCAGGGAAACATACACTCATGCAGTGTTTTAGTGATTGGGAACTTGATAGTTAGTGGTACAAACAGGAGATACTGTGCACACAATAGAGACTCCAGGATGCTGTGTTGTCTCCCGGGTGCTCGGGTCCAGATGTATCAGGGTGGCTGCAGGATATTCTCAAGGGGAAGAGTGAACAGCCAAAGCTCGTGGTGCATAATGGCACCAATGTCATTACCAAAAAAGGAGATGAGGTTCTAGAGACTGAGCATATAGTGACAGGAAATAGGGTGAAGAGAAGGTAATAATTTCTGGATTACTCCTGGTGCCATGGGCGAGTGTAGCTAGGAATGGGCTTATAGCATATTTGAATGAGTGACTGAGGAGATGGTGCAGGGGGCAGGGTTCACGCTCGGATCATTGGAACCTTTCACTGGTCAAGGACTGATCTGTAGAACAGGGACGGGTTGCACCTGAACTGGAGGGGAACTAATATGCTGGCTGGGAGTTTTCAGAGGGTTTAAACTAGTTTTGCAGGGGGCTGAGAAATGGAACACCAGGTCAGTAAGTGAAGGATTGGACCCGAAGGTAGATATCAGTGAAAGTATGGCCAGGCAAAATCATATTAACAGGTATTCTGAGACACATAGTTTCAATGGTGTGTATTTGAATGTCAGGAATGTTATGGATAAAGGTCAATAACATAAAACATGGATCAGTACATGGAACTACAATGTTGTGGCCATTACAGAGACTTTGTTGAGAGATGGGCAGGGCTGCATGATTAATCTACCAGGCTTTTGAGGTTTTTGAAAAGATAGAGAAGGAGGTAAAAGAGGAATGAGTTGGACTACCAGTCGGGGACAATATTACAGCTGCACTCAAGGGAGAACTAGAGGAGGGTTCAAACGTTGAGTCCATTTGGGTAGAACGCAAGAACAGGAAGGGTGCAATCTAACTAATGGGATTGTACTACAACCTAGTCAAGCCGCTTGCATCGAGTTCAAACTCATTGTCTTTCCTCTCTTTTGTCTGTATTCCTGTCTATCCTGTTTACCGAATTAGCTCTCATTGGCAACAGTATTATCTCCTGCTCACGGTCACACTGACTGCAACTCACATTTACACTATTCTGCACATCACTCACAAATCTACAGGATACTGGTTCCCCTCCAGTTCAGAAGCATATAACCATATAACAATTACAGCACGGAAACAGGCTATCTCGGCCCTTCTAGTCCGTGCCGATCCCCTACTCTCACCTAGACCCACCGACCTGCACTCGGTCCATAACCCTCCATTCCCTTCCTGTCCATATATCTATCCAACTCAACTTTAAACGACAACATCGAACCTGCCTCAACTACTTCTGCTGGAAGCTCGTTCCACACAGCTACCACTCTCTGAGTAAAGAAGTTCCCCCTCATGTTACCCCTAAACTTCTGTCCTCTAATTCTCAACTCAGAATCTATCTCTTCTGTACATGTCGCTCTACCACAGATGAAATAGCAATGATTCAAGAACTTCAATCTTGCTCCATGCCTCAGCCCCTCAGTGACATATTCATCTGAATCATCATTCTATTTTTATCCTCACCAATATGTGGCACAACGTGTAATCTCGAGATTACTGCTCTGAAAGTTGAGCTTTTTAAGTTCTGTCCTAATTCCCCCTATTCACTTTGTAGAAGTTCAACCCTCTTTTTACCATGTTTTTTTTTTTTGGCATTTGATAAGGTTGCCCCATGCAAGGCTCCTTTAGACTGTATGGAGGCATGGAATACAAGGAGACCTTCTTTGTGGATCTAGAATTGGCTTGCCCACAGAAACAAAGGGTGATTGTAAATGCTTCATATTCTCCATGGTGGTCGGTGACCCATGATTTTCCACAGGAATCGATTCTGGGACCTATCCTCTTTGAAATTTTTATAAATGACCCGGATGAATTAGTAGAATGGTGGTAAGCTTACTGATGATACCAAGGTTGGGGTTACTGTGCTTTGTCTGGAGGGCTCTCAGTGATTAAACTGGACATTTATAGGATGCAGAACTGGGCTGAGAAGTGGTAGATGGATTTTAACCAAGAGAAATGTGAAGTGGTTAATTTGGTATGTCCAATTTGAGGACAGAATATAATTTAAATGGTAAGACTCTAGGCAGTGTAGAAGATCTGAAAGATCTTGGAGTCCGTTTCGATAGGACACTGGAAACTGCAGATTGACAGTGTTGTTAAGAAGGCGTATGTTCTGCTGTCATCAACCATGGGATTGAGTCCAAGAGTTGTGAGGTCATGTTATAGCTATATAAGACCTTGGTCCGACCCCACTTGGGTGTGTTGTGATCAGTGTGGAGAGCTGTCAGAGGTTACAATGGGACATTGATAGGATGCAAATCTGGGCTGAGAAGCGGCAGATGGAGTTCAACCCAGATAAGTGTGAGGTGCTTCATTTTGGTCGCTCAAATACGATGGCTGAATATGGTATTAATGGTAAGACTCTTGGCAGTGTGGAGGAACAGAGGGTTAGGGTTGCGAGACGGTGTGGTCTGAGTCCATAGGGCACTCAAAGCTGCTACTCAGGTTGACTCTGTGGTTAAGAAGGCATATGGTGCATTGGCCTTCATCAATCCTGGGATTGAGTTTAAGAGTTGAGAGGTAATGGTGCAACTATATAGGACCTGGTCAGACCCTACATGGAGTACTGTGCTCAGTTCTGGTCACCTAACTATAGGAAGGGCGTGGAAACCATAGGAAGGGCGCAGAGGAGACTTACAAGGATGTTGTCTGAATTGGGGAGCATGCCGTCTGAGAATAAGTTGAGTGAATTCTGCCCTTTCTTCTTGGAGCGATGGAGGAT
This sequence comes from Mobula birostris, assembly GCF_030028105.1. Lineage (NCBI taxonomy): Eukaryota > Metazoa > Chordata > Chondrichthyes > Myliobatiformes > Myliobatidae > Mobula > Mobula birostris. Next base: position 21,613,000 of record NC_092397.1, read on the forward strand.
GAGAGGTTACTTGATAGAAGTGTACAAGATAATGAGAGGCATTGATTGTATGGATAGTCAGAGGCTTTTCCCCAGGGCTGAAATGGTTAACACGAGAGAGTTTTAAAGTGCTTGGAAGTAGGTACAAAGGAGATGTCGGGGGTATGTTTTTTTTACGCTGAGAGTGGTGAATGAGTGGAGTGGTAGAGGCGGAAACGATATGGTCTTTTAATAGACTCTGGATGGCTACATGGAGGTTAGGAGAATACAGGGCTATGGTTAAAGCCTAGGTAGTTGAAAGGTAGGGACATGTTCAGCACAGCTTTGTGGGCCGAAGGGCCTGTATTGTGCTGTATGTTTTCTATGTTTCTACCTATATTAATTTACTGGATGACCTCAACCTTGTGACATTCTGCCTAATGAGCAATGCAGCTCCCCAACCTCATTCACCTCCCTCTGGACTGTTTGAATCATCTGAATCCTGGAATATTTAGCTATCACCCCTGCCTTTCTCTCAGCTAGATCTTTGTAGTGGCTAATTTACTGTGTCACAGAGTAATATTCGCTACAATTACGTCTGCCTTAACTGTACTATACCTTGCACTGAAATAAACACACTTCAGCCCCTTGGAGCCACTGTGCTCATTAACAATGCCCCATCTTGACTTCTTGATGGGGTTTCTCGACCTCGTCTCTACTTTTTGCTCAATGCTACTTACTGACCTGTACCTCTGGTTCCCACCCATCCCCTTCCTCCACACACATGCCAAATGAGAAAACTCTGCAATGCTGCAACAAAACTCCCTGGCAGAATATTAGCTCCCCTCAGTACAGGTGTAACCCATCCTCCTTACACCAGTCCCACCTATCCTGGAAAACAACGCAGTGATCTGTGTACCTGATGCCATCAGTCTCGCACCAGATTGTTAGCCATACATTTCACCTCACACCTTACAATCTCTTAGCTCAAAAGCATGTGGCCCCTGAATTAATCCTGAGATCACCACCCCAGAGTCCTACTACTTAAATTTCTACCCAACTGCCCAGATGGTATTTGCAGGACCTTCCCTCTGTTGTAAGTTCTAATAAGGAACACAACCTCTGGCTGCTCCCCCTGCCCTGGCATGATGTAGGTAACACTCATTTCAACAGATACTCTCGACTGTGTCCCCCACTCCCTCCCCGCTAAAGTATTTTGCTGCATGTCATTCCATTCCTGTATATTCATGTATTTATCTGATTGCCTCTTTGTAATGAAAATTGTTTTAACAGTCAGTCAGTGTTCTTTCTTATTTCAGCTCAGGGTATTTACATATGTGTTTGAAAACAAAGGAATTTTGAGAACATCTTTTGGTATCCTGCTTTATACAGGTATTCCTGTCATTTTGAGGACATCTTTCTCTGTGCAACAGATTGACGGTGGATATGCAATGGCAAGCATTTAAAGGTTGCATGGATGAACTACAACAATTGTTCATCCCAGTTTGGCAAAAGAATAAATCAAGGAAGGTAGTGCACCCGTGGCTGACAAGAGAAATTAGGGATAGTATCAATTCCAAAGAAGAAGCATACAAATTAGCCAGAGAAAGTGGCTCACCTGAGGACTGGGAGAAATTCAGAGTTCAGCAGAGGAGGACAAAGGGCCTGATTAGGAAGGGGAAAAAAGATTATGAGAGAAAACTGGCAGGGAACATAAAAACGGACTGTAAAAGCTTTTATAGATATGTAAAAAGGAAAAAACTGGTAAAGACAAATGTAGGTCCCCTGCAGACAGAAACAGGTTAATTGATTATGGGGAGCAAGGACATGGCAGACCAATTGAATAATTACTTTGGTTCTGTCTTCACTAAGGAGGACAAAAATAATCTTCCAGAAATAGTAGGGGACAGAGGGTCCAGTGAGATGGAGGAACTGAGCGAAATACATGTTAGTAGGGAAGTGGTGTTAGGTAAATTGAAGGGATTGAAGGCAGATAAATCCCCAGGGCCAGATGGTCTGCATCCTAGAGTGCTTAAGGAAGTAGCCCAAGAAATAGTGGATGCATTAGTGATAATTTTTCAAAACTCGTTAGATTCTGGACTAGTTCCTGAGGATTGGAGGGTGGCTAATGTAACTCCACTTTTTAAAAAAGGAGGGAGAGAGAAACCAGGGAATTTTTGACCGGTTAGCCTAACGTCGGTGGTGGGGAAACTGCTGGAGTCAGCTATCAAGGATGTGATAACAGCACATTTGGAAAGCGGTGAAATGATCGGACAAAGTCAGCATGGATTTGTGAAAGGAAAATCATGTCTGACGAATCTCATAGAATTTTTTGAGGATGTAACTAGTAGAGTGGATAGGGGAGAACCAGTGGATGTGGTATATTTGGATTTTCAAAAGGCTTTTGACAAGGTCCCACACAGGAGATTAGTGTGCAAACTTAAAGCACATGGTATTGGGGGTAAGGTATTGGTGTGGGTGGAGAATTGGTTAGCAGACAGGAAGCAAGGAGTGGGAATAAACGGGACCTTTTCAGAATGTCAGGCGGTGACTAGTGGGGTACCGCAAGGCTCAGTGCTGGGACCCCAGTTGTTTACAATATATATTAATGACTTGGATGAGGGAATTAAATGCAGCATCTCCAAGTTTGCGGATGACACGAAGCTGGGTGGCAGTGTTAGCTGTGAGGAGGATGCTAAGAGGATGCAGGGTGACTTGGATAGGTTGGGTGAGTGGGCAAATTCATGGCAGATGCAATTTAATGTGGATAAATGTGAAGTTGTCCACTTTGGTGGCAAAAATGGGAAAACAGATTATTATCTGAATGGTGGCCGATTAGGAAAAGGGGAGGTGCAACGAGACCTGGGTGTCATTATACACCAGTCATTGAAAGTGGGCATGAAGGTACAGCAGGCGGTGAAAAAGGCGAATGGTATGCTGGCATTTATAGCGAGAGGATTCGAGTACAGGAGTAGGGAGGTACTACTGCAGTTGTACAAGGCCTTGGTGAGACCACACCTGGAGTATTGTGTGCAGTTTTGGTCCCCTAATCTGAGGAAAGACATCCTTGCCATAGAGGGAGTACAAAGAAGGTTCACCAGATTGATTCCTGGGATGGCAGGACTTTCATATGAAGAAATACTGGATGAACTGGGCTTGCACTCGTTGGAATTTAGAAGATTGAGGGGGGATCTGATTGAAACGTATAAGATCCTAAAAGGATTGGACAGGCTAGATGCAGGAAGATTGTTCCCAATGTTGGGGAAGTCCAGAACGAGGGGCCACAGTTTGAGGATAGAGGGGAAGCCTTTTAGGACCGAGATTAGGAAAAACTTCTTCACACAGAGAGTGGTGAATCTGTGGAATTCTCTGCCACAGGAAACAGTTGAGGCCAGTTCATTGGCTATATTTAAGAGGGAGTTAGATATGGCCCTTGTGGCTACGGGGTCAGGGGGTATGGAGGGAAGGCTGGGGCGGGGTTCCGAGTTGGATGATCAGCCATGATCATAAGAAATGGCGGTGCAGGCTGAAGGGCCGAATGGCCTACTCCTGCACGTATTTTCTATGTTTCTATGTTTCTATATCTATCCTGTACCTTGTGAAATAATCCCAGAAACTTCAGCCATCTCTTCACTGCTCTAATCACTGCCAAGATCGTTCTCCAGTGTCCTCTGGGCAAGGTCCTCTCTCTGCCTCTGTAAATCTCTTTATTGCATATTTGTGAGTTATGCTTCACCCTCTCAAATTGCCACACGAATTCAATCATATTATGGTCACAGCCTCGTAAGGGTTCGGTTACTTTAAGTTCCCTTATGATATCGGGGCTGTTACGTATCATCCAATCTAAAGATAGATTTTCCCTGAGATTTTCAATCACAAACTGCTCTAAAAAGCCATCTCGTAGGTATTGAACAAATTCCCTTTCTTGTAATTCAACACCAACCTGATTTTCCCAGTCCCCTTCCATACTGAAGTTACCCATTAAAATTGTGGCATTACCCTTCTTTTCAGAATCAGAATCAGGTTTATTATCACCCGCATGTGACATGAAATTTGTTAACTTAGCAGCAGCAGTTCAATGCGATACATAAGAAAGAAGAAGAAAAAAACTGAATAATTAAGTAAATCAATTACAGTGTACGAATATTGAATAGATTAAAATCATGCAAAAAACAGAAATAATATATATTAAAAAAGTGAGGTGGTGTCCAAGTGTTCAATCTCCATTTAGGAATCAGATTGCAGACGGGAGGAAGCTATTCCTGAATCGCTGAATGTGTGCCTTTCGGCTTCTGTACATCCAGCCTGATGGTAACAGTGAGAAAATGGCACGCACTGCATGCTGAGTTCCTTTATAATGGACGCTGCCTTTCTGAGACGCCGATCCTTGGAATATCCTGGGTAGTTTATGGCTAGTACCCAAGATGGATCTATCTAAATTTACAACCCTCTGTGACTGGTTCGGAAGTTGATGAAAAAAAAATCTTGAGAGGCAAGATTTATGAACATTTGGTGAGGCATAATATGATTAGGAATAGTCAGCATGGCTTTGTCAAAAGCAGGTTGTGCCTTACGAGACTGATTGAATTTGTTGAGGATGTGATGAAACACATCGATGAGGGGAGAGCAGTAGCTGTAGTGTATATGGATTTCAGTAAGGTATTGGACAAGTTACCCCATATAAGGCTTATTGAGAAGGTAAGTAGGATCCAAGGGGACATTGCTTGTGGAAAGCATAGACAGGGTGCAGAGGATATTTACAAGGATATTTCCTGGATTTAGGATTACTCCTTATGAAAGCAGGTGAATCAACTTGGCCTTTTCTCCTTGGAGCGATGGAGGATGAGAGGTGACCTGACAGAGGTGAATAAGATGTTGAGAGGCATTGATTGTGCGGATAGTCAGAGGCTTTTTTTTCCCAGGGCCAAAGTGGCTGACCTGAGATGGAACAGTTTTAAAGTGCTTGGAAGTAGGTACAGAAGAGACGTCGGGGTAAGTGTTTTTGCACAGAGAGTGGTGAGAGCGTGGAAAGGGCTGCCTGCAATGGTGGTGGAGGCAGTTACAATGGGGTATTTTAAGAGACTCCTGGATAGGTACATGGAGCTTAAATAATTTCTATAGTAAGGACATGTGAGGCACAGCTTTGTAGGCCGAAGGGTCTGTATTGTGCTGTAGGCTTTTTAACTTCTTTCTATCAGGTGCAGTAGTGCACCCATTCCCCCCGCCCCCACCACTTGCAAGACGGTGATGTAGCCTGTCAGAATGTTCTCCACGGTACATCTATAGAAGTATTTGAGTGTATTTGTTGACATACCAAATCTCTTCAATTTTTTAATAAAGCATAGCTGCTGTCTTGCCTGCTTTATAACTGCATCGATATGTTGGGACGAGGTTAGATCCTCAGAGATCTTGACATCCATGAACTTGAAACTGCTCACGCTCTTAACTTCTGATACCTCTGTGAGGATTGGTATGTGGTCCTTCATCTCTTTCTGAAGTAGCGTCCACAATCAGCTCTTTTATCCTACTGACATTGAGTGCCGCGTTGTGCAGTGAAGCTATTTCACTAGTTGGCATTCCTTATACCTGTATGCCCTCTCGTTACCACCTGAGATTCTATCAAACATGGTTGTATCATCAACAAATTTATAGATGGTATTTGAGCTATGCCTCGTCACACAGTCGTGGGTATAGAGAGAGTGGAGCAGTGGACAAAGAACACACTCTTGAGGTTCACCAGTGTCGATTGTCGAGCATGAGGAGATGTTATCACCAATCCGCACAGATTGTGGTCTTCCGGTTAGGGAAAGGAGGATCCAATTGCAGAGGGAGGTACAGGGGCCAATGTTCTGCAACTTCTCAATCAAGATTCTGGGAATGATGGTATTAACTGCTGAGCAATAGTTGATGAACAGCATCCTGACATCGGTGTTTGTGTTCTCCAGGTGGGCTAAAGCTGTGTGAAGAACCATTGAGATTGTATCTGCCGTTGAACTATTGTGGCGATAGTCAAATTGCAAAGTGTCCAGATCATTGCTGAGGCAGAACTTCAGTCTAGTCATGACCAATTTCTCGAAGTATTTCATCACTGTATATGTTCGTGCTACCAGGCGATAGTCATTAAGGCAGATCACATTATTCTTCTTAGGCACTGGCATAGTTGTTGCCTTTTAGAAACAACTGGGAACTTCTGCCCTTAGCAATGGGAGGTTGAAAATGTCCTTGAATACTGCCACCAGGTGGTTGGCACAGGTTTTCAGAACATTTCCAGGCTCTCCATCGGGACCCTCCACCTTCAGCGGGCTCACCCTCTTTAAAAACAGCTTAACATCGGACTCAGAGACAGAGATCACTGGGTCATCAGGTGCAGCAGGCAACTTCACAGCTGTAGTTATATTCTCCTTTTCAATGCGGGCGAGTTCATCTGGTAGTGAAGCTCTTAGCTTTCACTTTGTATGAAGTCATGTCTGGCAAACACTGCCAGAGTTACCATACATCCAATGTCACCTCCAAACTCATTCAAAATTGTTTCTTCGCCCTTGATATACCCCGCCGCAAACCATACCTGGTTTTCTGATGCAGGCCTTGATCGCCAGAGTTGTATGCCATAGATCTAGCCTTCAGCAGACGACGTACCTCCTGGTTCATCCACGGCTTTTCGTTTGGGAATGTAAGTACATGACTTTACAATCTCAACCCCACATTTTGGCTACTATAAGGAGACCTATTTTCGACGACCAGTTTTTACCCTTTGCAATTTCTTAAATCCGCCCACAAAGATTCAACATTCTCTGACCCTATGTCACCTCTATCTAAAGATGTAATTCCATCTTTTACTAGAGGAGCCACATCACCGCCTGTGCCACCCTTCCTATATTTTGATACAAAGTATATCATTTGATGTTACACTCTCAACTATGGCCTTCTTTCAGCCATGACTCAGTGATGCCCACAACACCAAACTGACCAGTCTCTAATTGTGCCATGAGTTCATTCACATTATACCAAGTGCTACGCACATTTAAATACATCACCTTCAGTCCTGAATTATTTGTCCTTTTAAATGTTGTTCCTGTGGTACAATTTAACTCTTTGCTCTGTTTGGATTTGTACCCAATCATTACTTGTTCTTCTTTACATTCATGTTATACTCATCATCTACTTGTAAACCTGTTGGGTTACGCTCAGCTCTGTCATAATGGTTCCCAGTATATGGAACAAATCGTAGAACAGTACAGCACAGGAACAGACTGTTTGGCCCATAATATCATGTCAAACCATCTGAAAAGTAAATCAGTAAACCCCCAAAAACTAATCTTTCTGACCAACACAAAGTCCACCTCACCCCATCCTCCTCATATCAATGTACCTATCTCAACATCCCGTAAAAGCCCCTGATGTATTTAACTCCACCACCATAATTGGCATCCGGCACTCTCTGAGTTAAAAAAAAAAGCATCTCCCTCACATCTCATCACCTCTCATCTTCAATGTATTAGACACTTTACCCTACGATAAAGACACCCCATGTCTAGTCGATCCGTCTCTGACATATAGTTATAAATCTCTATCTGATCTCCCCTCAGCCTCTGCTACTCCAAAGAAAACTACCAAGTTCGTCAGACCACTTATGTTAGCACATGCCCTGTAAACCAGACAGCATCCTAGTAAACTTCTGCTCCTTCTCCAATGCTCAATTCTCAAAATGGGTGAACTAGAACTATATTCGATAGTTCAAATGTGGCCTCAGTGGAGTCCTTTTACAGCTGAAACATCACTTCTTGAATTGAGCTCAGTAACTCAGCTAATAAAAGCAAGCATTTGATAAGCATTCTTAACCACAGATTGACCCGTGTAGTCACTTTCCAGGAGCTGTGAACTTGGACGTCAATCCTCTCTGTTCAGCAACACTGTTAAGGGTCTTCTCCTTAGCATTTAACTATTTGCTTTTGGTCTACCAAGTTGCAGCCCCTCACATTTATCCGTGTTCAGCTTGATCTGCCATTTCTCTGTCCTTAGCTGTGAATAATCTATATTACGCTGTATTCATTGCCAGTCTTCTTCATTATACACAACTGCACCACTATTGGTATAATTCACAAACTAACTAAAGCACCCATCTACATTTTGATTTCGGTCATCTTCATTTCATGGTAAAATTTTTTAAATTAATTATTATTGAAAATCAACAACAAATACATTAAAGTAATCAAGTGAACATGTCAATACGTACAATAAGAATTAAGTTAACAAATAAGTGATTAACAAAGCTAAACAATATATCAATAATAATAAGAAAAAAAATGTTAAAACTATTTTTTGGGAAAAGGAAAGGAGGAAAACAGAACCTCTACTAACTAAAAAAAAAAACTACTAAAAACAAACAAACAAACATTGGGAGCAGAACCCCAGAGCTATACACCATACAAGCTTCCATAAAAGAAAAACATCAATCCGCCAACCAAATCCATTTAAACAAGAATCTGAAGGGTCCATCAAAAGAACCCCACCTTTTCTCAAAGACAAATCGAGGATCAAAAGTCAGTTTCCAGGAGCTGTGACTTCTGATTTTCTCCAAACTAAGACATAACATCACCTGAGAGAACCATTGTATCAAAGTGGGGGCAGAGGCACCTTTCCATTTCAATAAAACAGCCCTTCTGGCCAATAATCTGACAAATGCAATTACGTAGAAATACCATAAATATATTGAGGGATTATACCGAACAAAACTGTCAATTTATTAGGTTGTTGGTTAATTTTTGAAACTTTAGAAATTGTAGAGAAAATACATTTCCAAAACTGTTTCAATACAGAACACGACCAAAACATATGTGTCAATGTAGTGGTCTCAGGTTTACATCTATCCCACTGACTTTCAACATTAGGAAATATTTTTGACAGTCTCTCCTTTGTCAAATAGTAACAATGTACAATTTTAAATAGAATTAGAGAGTGACTGGCATAAATCGAAGAAGATTTAACAAACTTCATAATTCGCAACCAATCCTCTGTTATCAAGGTCATGTTAAGTTGTCTTTCCCAATCTTGCTTAATCTTAAGTAAAGGATAATTGTACTGTTGTAATAGTAAATTATAAGTTTTCTCAATAAAACCTTTCACTAAAGGTTTCATTTTTAAAATAATGTCTAACCGGTCAGAATCTTGTATATATGGAAAATTACTTAAAGATTTTTGTATGAAATGTCTGACCTGAAGATATTGCAAGAAATGTGAGTACGAGAGAGAATATTTAGTTGCTAACTACTCAAAAGACATCAATTGGCTTTCTTGGAACAGATCCATGAAGGAATAGACCCCTTTATTCCTCCAAAGAGAAAAGGTAGGATCACTAAGTGAAGGTTTAAATAAATACTTTTGATAAATTAAACTAAGAAGGTTAAATTTTTTAAGATTATAAAAATTACGAAACTGGTACCAAATTCGTAATGACTGCTTAATCACAGGATATAAGTTTAGAATAGAAATTTTTGCTAATTTTACAGGTAAAGAAGCTCCTAATGACGAAGTTAAGTAAAATTGTTCACAGCTTTCAATTCCAAATCAACCCAAGGTGGTCCTTCATTTTTATCAGTCCAATATAACCAAGAGTATACATAACATATTGTTGTTCGTCCATCGTTGACGTCGAAGATGACCTCGACACCATAATGATGGTGTCGAGACTAGCGCGTGATTTGGATTTAAGCGAGGGAGAGTTGCGCAGCGTCAGCCAGACTCTCTCTTCCCAATTCCCATCTGGATCCAGTGGCAAGACAGAGTCTAGACGGCTGGAGATGGAACTAGGCGCAGTGTGACCAGGACGTCTTCTGTGTCTCGTACTGCTCTACACGTTCCACAACGCTTGCAGAGACCGCCTTCTTGACCATTGGACCTTCCATTGGTCTCGTCCGTTCAATCCGCCGGAGTCTGTCTTCACATGCTGGGATAGACAACTCCCTATCTCACCGAGGGTTTGAGACCCGTCGGCTACCCTCACCTGGTTTAGCCGGCTTGTCGAAGCCGTTGCCTGGGGTGTGGCCGCTGTCGCATGCAAACAGCTACGGGGAGCCACAGGTGAGAGCTGAGTGCCAGGTGGGGACCAAAGGTGGACTAACCGCCCTGAAAAGGACGCGACATGTTCCCCCACCAGAGGGGCTACCCCTCCCTGACACTCCATATACCCCACACATAATATATATTAACAGCCCAATAATACATTCTTAAATTAGGCAGAGCAAGACCTCCATCCTTTTTTAAATTTTTATAAATGATATTTTCCAATTCTTGGTCTTTTATTATTCCAAACAAAAGATGAAATGATAGAATCAGCCTGATATAAAAACTCCTTAGTTAGAAAAAAGGAATATTTTGAAATACATATGAAAATTGGGTAAAATCACCATTTTAACTGCATGAATTCGGCCAGCTAACGAAAGTGTAAGTGCATTCCATCTACAAAATAATTGCTTCATAACATCCTCTAAGGCAACCAAATTAGCTCTATAAAGGTCTCCATAATTTTTAGTGATGATAATACCTAAATATTTAAAAGAGTCCGTGACGTTACAAGGAATGTCATCATATATAGAAGCAGAATCATTTAGAGGAAATAATTCACTTTTATAAAAACAATGAATATCAATCGAGACAGGTTATATAAAAACAACCAAACATTTATTAAACACGGATAAACAATAAAAAAACAAACAAACACCTTAACCAGAAGTTAACCGCTATGTGGCTGTTCAACAAATCGTCACTCGGTACTGATTCTTAAAGCGACAAATGCGAAAACAGTTCTTAAAGCGGTAAATTCAAACACAGTTCTTCGAACAGTAAATTTTAAAGTCCAAGAGATTTATACAGTTAATTAGGAGAGACTTTCATGAAGTAACGAATTCCTCGAGGACACGGCGTCACTGCCACTCCCAGATGGATCTTGCCTTTTCCACAGGTTTCACGGCGACGGAAATAAAATGATTTTAAAGGCACTGACCTTCCTCTGTAGAATAATCTTGCACAGCCTTCCTGACACTTCTGGCAGAGTTATCTCATGCAGATTACTTCTTGAATGAATTCAGTAATGGTCGATCCTTTCCAAACCCATCGAACATTTCCTTCAGGGTCCCATCTTCACTCTCCAATGTTACTGAAAAGATACATTAAAAAACCTAGCAGCGATTGTCAAACTGTTGGCTCAGACTTCTGTACCTTATGTTAGAACATAAAACTCTGTTTAAAATCAAAACTCCGTCATAATGCAAATACACAGCGGAGCGGAGTACCTCATTAACGTTCAAACTGGAAAAACTAACAGCGTCATCAGAGGTCTTCCCTTTTAGACTTGTGGTGAACATGAGGTCCTCACGTGACCTCACATCGGCGGGAAAACTGCATCAACTGACCTCCAAAAGACCAGTGCATCATTCTCACAAGATCTCCTTGAGGTATGTAACACCTCTCTCCATAAAGAAATGGGTCTCTTAAAGAGCAAAATTTTAACAAATAACAATTTACACAAAAAAATACAAAGGTATAAAATTTAAACATACACAATATATAGTCTTATCTTTCAAGACTTTACAAACTAATATACAGTAGGAGTGTTAGAAATGTTAAAATATCACTCCATAAAAAACTTTTCATTGTACATTTAACATCTAGATAGCCAATCAGCGATCACATTATCTTTACCCTTAATATGAGTGATCAAAATATTGTGCTCCTGTAACATTAAACTCCAATTTAGTAATCTTCTATTTTTGTTTTTCATCTTATCAAAAACACCAACGGATTATGATCGGTATAAACCGTGAGTGGTTTATCAGTAGTACTAACATACACTTAAAAATGTTGTAAAGCCAAAACAAGAGATAATAATTTTTTTTTTCTATTGTTGAATAATTTCTTTGATGGGCATTAAATTTCTTAGAAAAATAGGCTACTGGACAATCAACTTCTTCACCATCATCTCTTTGAAGTAACACTGCTCCTGCAGCTTCATCACTAGCATCTACAGCTAACGAAAATGGTTTTTCAAAGTCAGGAAATTTAAGTGCAGGTTGACTACATATTATAGTTTCAATTTATAAAATGCCTCGTGACAAGTTTCTGTCCAAACAAACTTTTCATTTTTCTTCAAGAGATTAGATAATGGAAGAGTAATGTTCGCAAAATTCTTACAAAATTTTCTGTAATATCCTACCGTATTCAACAATCTTCTGAGAGTTTTTCTACTAGTTGGAGTGGGTACTTCTAAAATTGCCTGAACTTTCGTCTCAACAGGTGCTAATTTTCCCTGACCCACAACATAACCAAGGTAGGTCACTGTGGCATGGCCAAATTCACTTTTAGCTAAGTTAAGAGTTCAGTTAGCTTTTGAAAGTCTCTCAAATAGTTTCTCCACCGCAGTAATATGGGCTTTCCACGTATTATTTCCTAACTAAATCATCAATATAGGCATCTGTATCTTTTAATCCCTGAATCACGCTATTAATCATCCTCTGAAAAATACCTGGTATTTTTTTGGCATTCTTCATTCCAAATGGAAGAACATTATATTCTTATGTTACGTACCCCGTAACTGGGTTGCCAAACCAGCAGAAATGGACCACTTAGTTGGAGTCTGGATTACTGGAACTAAGAAAGTTTATTAAAGAAATAAGTAACACAGTACTCTAAATGTAAGGATATAAATGCAATGGGTTAGCAATGATAAAACACACGTGTACACAGAACTAGGATAATAGGAATCAATCAAGCTCTATCGCAGTCTAGGGGTAAAATGATCAGTCTCAAGTGACGCAGAGTTCAGTTCAGCTTAGTACAGTTCACAGCAATTGCTGTTGTGCCGTTGGAGAGAGAGAGTGAGAGCGAATGATGATATGCAAATCAAATTCAGACAGACCTTGATGTTCCTCCACAGTTAGCTTTCGGGCGAGCCCTATTTTTAATGTCTTCTGAGGTCACCGACTGTGACCCCTCCGTTCCGGATACGTTCGTTCTTCCGCGGTGAACCCGGCACCCAGGCAAGGGCGAACACACACACCAGGTTCCTGCCGATCATACCTTTTCACCCTGTGCGTTCTATGGCCGGTCCCGCGACGAGACCTCCAAAACACCCAGTAGCTTGTGGGGGCACACCGCACTTCCAGGGTCTTGTTATCTCGTGATCTTGTGGTGTCCCTTGCCTTAGCGAACCTGTTCCTTTTATTCCCCTGCTGGGGTATCGCCTGTCCATCAAACTTCAAACAGTTCAGGTTCAAAGCAACCGGTCTGACAATACTCGGAACTGTGTCTCTTTTCGTTAATCTCTCTCGTCTCTCATTAACATTTCTGAATGCTGCTCCATTGTCTCACTTATCTCTGTCTTTCTTTCTTTTTAAAACTTTTTTATTGAATAAGTATACAAAAAGGTAAGCCATATAGGCACTAATACACTGTTAGAATATAATAAAATTACAGGAGATATTAATACAGAAAGAAAAAGAGATACAAGCAATGTAATTTAAACATAACATACTAAGGTAACATAATAGTATACTAATTTATATATATCAATAGAGAAAAGGAAAAAAAAACCCAAAAAACCCACCGTGCAACTAAACTGAAAGCAAAGCAAAGCAAATGGGCTAACTTGGAACCAAGTAGAGTTAAAGAACTTAAAATCACGTCCTCAAATCCAACCTCCCTTAAAAACAGTAAAAAAAAACAAGAAGGGTATATAAATATGGAGCAAAAAAGAGAAGAATAAAAAAGTTACATTAAATGAAAATATTGAATAAAAGATCTCCAGGTCTGTTCAAATTTAAGTGAGGAATCATAAAGATTGCTTCTAATTTTCTCCAAATTCAAGCATAATATTGTCTGAGAAAACCAACAAAAGGGTGGTTGGAGCATTAAGCTCTTTCCAATGTTGTAAGATACATCTTTTCGCCATTAAAGTAAGAAATGCAATCATTCTACGGGCTGAAGGAGAAAGATTACTGGAAATTTTAGGTAGTCCAAAGATAGCAGTAATAGGGTGAGGAGAGATATCTATATTCAATACCTTTGAGATAATATTAAAAATGTCTCTCCAAAAAGTTTCCAGAGAAGGACAAGACCAAAACATATGTTAAAGAGGCTATCTGCTCCGGACATCTATCACAAAAAGGATTAATATGAGAATAAAAGTGAGCTAATTTATCTTTGGACATATGTGCTCCAACTTTAAATTGAATTAGGGAATGTTTAGCACAGATAGAGGAAGTATTGACTAATTGTAAAATCTGCCCCCAGTCATCCACGGAAATGATAGAACCCAATTTCTGTTCCCAATCTACCCTAATCTTATCAAACTTTCCTAAGTTTCATAATAATATTATAAATCATAGCCGATGCACCTTTCTGATATGAATTAAGGTTAATTATAGTATCTAAAATGTATGTAGGAGGAAGCATTGGAAAGGAAGAAAGTATAGAACTTAGGAAATTTCTAACTTGTAGATATCTAAAAAAATGTATTCTTGATAGATTATATGTATTAGATAATTGTTCGGAAGACATAAGGGAACCATCTAAAAATAAATCCAAAAACCGTGAAATACCCTTAGTCTTCCAAATTTGAAAAGCACAATCCGTAAAAGAGGGAGGAAAAAATATGTTACCTAAAATAGGAATCGCTAGCCCAAATTGGTTAAGATCAAAAAATTTTCTGAATTGAAACCAAATACGTAAAGTATATTTAACTATCGGGTTAGATACCTGTTTGAGGCGTTTCAAATCAAAAGGAAGAGAGGAACCTAAAATAGAGCCAAGTGTATAGCCCTGAACAGATTGTAATTCCAATGCTACCCATTTAGGAATGGATAGTATATCCTGGTCAAGTAACCAATGTTTCATATGTCGAATATTAATTGCCCAATAATAGAATCTAAAGTTAGGTAATGCTAAACTTCCATCTCTCTCAGCTTTCTGTAAATGTATTTTACCCAGTCTCGGGTTTTTATTTTGCCAAATAAATGAAGAAATTTTTGAGTCAACTTTATCAAAAAAAGATTTTGGAACAAAAATCAGTAATGCCTGAAATATATATAAAAACGTTGGCAGAAAAAAACATATTAACTGCATTAATACGACCAATCAAAGTTAAATATAAAGGAAACCATTTAGATGAAAGTTGAATGATATGGTCAATTAAGGGTAAAAAGTTAATCTTAAATAAATCTTTGTGTTTACAAGTAATTTTAATCCCAAGATATGAAAAATAATTATTAATCAATTTAAATGGAAAGTTATGATATAAGGGAAATTGTTTATTAATCGGGAAAAGTTTACTCTTACTAAGATTTAATTTATAACCTGAAAAGAAACTAAATTGTGCTAATAACTCTAAAACAGCAGGGATGGATTTTTGAGGATTAGAAATATATAAAAGTAAGTCATCAGCATAGAGTGATATTTTATGGGACTTTAAGCCCCGAGTTATCCCAGTAATATTTGGAGATTCTCGAATGGCAATTGCAAGAGGTTCTAATGCAATATCAAATAATAAAGGACTAAGAGGGCAACCTTGTCGAGTACCTCAAAAAAGAGGGAAAAACGGTGAGCTTAGAGAGTTAGTATGGACCGAGGCCACAGGAGAATGATATAACAGTTTGATCCAGGATATAAATTTTGAGCTAAAATTAAACATTTTAAGCACCTTAAATAAGTAAGGCCATCCTACTCTATCAAAAGCTTTCTCAGCATCTAAAGAGATAACACACTCAGGAACATTTTGTGAGGGGGTATAAACAATATTTAACAGTGTGCAAATGTTATAAAAAGAGTAACCACCTTTAATAAAACCCGTTTGGTCTTCCGAAATAATAAAAGGAAGTACTTTTTCTAATCTGTTTGCTAATAACTTAGAAAAAATTTTAGAATCAACATTTAATAAAGATATTGGTCTATAAGATGCACATTGAGCAGGATCCTTATCCTTCTTTAATATTAGAGAGATTGACGCTCTATTGAAAGATTCGGGAAGTTTAGCAAGTTTTAATAAAGCCTCAAAAACCCTACAGAACCAAGGGATTAATGAAGGTGCAAAACATTTATAAAATTCTGTGGTAAATCCATCACGGCCAGGAGCTTCCCCAGGTTCATAGAGGAAATAGCATTCTTAATCTCATCAGTAGTAATGGGAGTATCTAGCATAGAAGACATATCCTGTGAAATCTCAGGGAAGTCTAGGTTATCTAAAAAATCATTCATATATTTAGAGTCTCGAGGAGACTCTGATTGATATAAGGAAGAATAAAAATCAAAGAAGGTTTGATTAATCCCCGCATGATCAAGTATCAGTCGGTCATTTTGATTATAAATCTGATTAATTTGAGATTTAGCATAATTAGACTTCAATTGGTTAGCCAACAGTTTACCAATTTTGTCACTGTGTACATAAAATTCACTTCTTGTTTTCTTTAATTGGTTTACAATCGAGGACGAAAGTAATAAACTGTGTTCCATTTGAAGTTCAGTTCTTTGTTTATATAACTCCTCAGAGGGAGCTGTAACATATTTCTTATCAATTTCCTTAATCTTGTCCACAATTACCAACTCCTCCTGCTTCAGCTTCTTCCTCAAAGCAGCAGAATATGAGATAATCTGACCACGAATATAAGCTTTAAAAGTATCCCAAAGAATGTTCACAGAAATATCCTCTGTATAGTTGATTGTAAAAAAAAAGATCAATCTGTTCATTCATAAAGTTAACAAAGTCCGAGTCCTGAAGCAACAGCGAATTAAAACGCCATTGTCTATTATTTTGTGTATTGGCCTGAATTTTAATAGAAAGCTTAAGTGGAGCATGGTCCGAAATGGTTATAGAGTCATAATCACATTTAATCACTGAAGAAATAAGGCGAGAGTCAATAAAGAAATAATCAATTCTTGAATAGGAATGGTGAACATGTGAAAAAAAAGAAAAATCTTTTTCCTGAGGATGCAAAAAACGCCAAATATCCATCGACCCAGAATCAGAGAGGAATGAATTAATCAAAGTTGCAGATTTATTAGGTAAGGTCCGTAGAGGAGCCGAACGGTCCAAAGCTGGAGATAAACAGGTATTAAGATCTCCGCCCCAGATCAACGAAAACTCATTCAAATTTGGGAACTGATTGAATAATGATTTATAAAATTCCGGACAATCCATATTGGGAGCATGAACATTAACCAAAACTACCTTTTTATTAAATAGTAGACCACTAACCAGTAGAAATCTACCATTCGGATCAGAGATAATATCATGTTGTATAAAAGTAACTGAGGAGTCTATAAAAATAGAGACGCCTCGAATCTTAGCGTTAGAGTTCGAATGAAACTGTTGCTCCTTCCAGAATTTAAAAAAACGTAGTCTGTCCCCCCTCCGCACATGGGTCTCTTGTAAAAATAGAATTTGTGCTTTAAGTCTCCGGAACACTTTAAAAACTTTTTTCCTTTTAATAGGATGGTTAAGACCATTAGTATTCCAGGAGACAAAATTAATAATAGACTCCATAAACCCTAAAGTCAACCCGCAAAAAGGAGGATTGACGATAGGCTCGATCCACGAACCCGGAAAGGGAACAGAACAAATAAGAGATACCGGGAAGGAGAACGCAACCAATACTTCAATAATGTACATAGCCCAAGAAGAAAAAAACTAAAACGTGAAGCCCCTCCCACCACCCCCCACCCCATGACCCCAAGGCTAAATCTAAAACAGACCAGCCAGAAAGAAGCAAGCACTAAAACTACCCCCATGACTTCCGATAGAGCTCCCTAAAAAAAAGTGTAAATATAAAAAAGATCAGCTAGTTATAAAACAGTAAAAGAACAAAAAAAGTAAATCAATTAAAACAAACACTTAATATAACAGAGAAAAAGACAGAAAATATAAAAAAACCGCAACAAACCCTCGGCCCTATGAATAAACAAAAAAAATGAAATTATTAACATAAACTAGTTATGAAAACCTACAAAAAAAAATAGATTCAAAAACTACAAAATTTAAGGCCTCAAAGGAAATATGTAGAATGACGCTGAGGAAATAACCACCCAGAATCCCCTGGGAAAAAGGAATGACGCAAATAGAAAGAAAGTTTAGCAACCATATTAATTAATCAAAAATAAACTTTTCTGCCCATATAAGGCAAAAAAAAAAGTTAAAGCCGACAGATTCACAACCTCCGATCAAATGGAGATAGTTAAAAATTACGATTAAGATGTTGAAGGTGAAAATTGATCCAGATAACTCTGGGCATCCGATAGAGATTCAAAAAAACGGAGGGCTCCATCCAACGTACGAATCCTTAGACGTGCTGGGTAAAGCAGCGCTGGTTTTAAATCCATCTTGTAGAGTTCCGACATCACAGATCTGTATCGAACCCGTTGATCCCGAATCTGTTTGCTGAAGTCCTCCACGAATCGGAACTGAAGATCCAAAAAATCAATATAACCTTTAGATCGAACGAATCAAAACAGTTTCTGCTTGTCTTGAAAGTAATGAAAACGTAAGATGACATGTCGAGGTTTATCTGACTTAGACGAGTATGATGGAACTCTGTGAACACGATCCAATAACGGTGGTTGATCAGGAAATACAGTAGGAAATGCATCTTTTAAAAGTTAAGAAAAAAACTTCATTGGGCTGTCAGATTCAGCAGCTTCACGCACCCCAATCATTCGAAGATTCTGCCGTCGCATTCTGGATTCTAAGTCAGAGTTTTTAAAGGTCAGTGAGTCAAGTTTCTTCTTCATTACATTATTGTTTCTTCAATTTTCCCCAACTTGAGTTCGTTTTGTTGCGTGGATTTTTGAAGATTAGATATAGCCGACTGGTGTTCCGTAATAGATATTTGTATTTTATCGATTGAATCGGCAATTTTCTGGAAATTAATTGAAATTTCCGCACGAATCAGCTCCGTAATAGAGGTTGAAATTTCCCTTTGAATTAGTTCCGATATAGCTTTCCAAGTCACCGGTGGTTCAGTCGGAGGAAAATCGGTACCTTTCGGTCTAACCGGAGGTTTGCCGTCCTTCCCATTTTTTCCAATCTTAGACATAGCAGACCTTAAAAGCATCCGATTATCAAAGAGCCCAATTTGTTTCAAAGTATTGTAAAAGTTGATGCCTTAATGGTTAGTTAAAATATAGCTGATCATAAGAAGAAAAACTCAGAGGTAATGGAGCGAGTCAAGAACACGACTTCACTCCATGAGCTCTACCGGAAGTCCACTTATCTCTCTCATTAGCATCAATCTTCTAATAACTTGGTCTTTCGTCACACCCCTATCCTTCAAAGGATTTTTACAGGGGTAAAAATTATAGGCATGAATACATTATTAGATACACACAAATATACATTGGTCATCAGCTATATGGCTAATACAGAGAACTTTAAGTTGTCAACACCTTGACAGACAGTCAGCAATCACATTTTCCGTTCCTTTTATATGTTTTATTTTAGTAATCCTCTAAGACCAGGCTCCAACTTAGCAAACTTCATAGTGGCCAAAAACACTAATGAGTTGTGATCAGTGTAACTTTTCGGTGGTTTTCGTCCCGGACAAAGATAACAAGGGTCGTCCCACACCAAATTAGCATTCTTTGGCAAGAGCTTAGTAAATGGGAGGGTAATATCTGCAAAGTTTTTTTTTTGCAAAACTTCCGATAGTACCCCACCATCTCCAATAACCTTCTCAGGGCTCTCTTGTCTTTCGGGGTGGGGACTTCAGAGATAGCCCGCACCTTAGCCTGCATCGGTGCCAGCTGCCCCTGTCTTCCCACCAATCCCGGATAAGTGATCTTTCCGTGGCTGAATTCACTTTTTGCAAGGTTCACTGTCAGGCTGGCTTCAAACAGCCCCTCCCACGTGTCACTCCAGACAACTACATCGCCAATATACGCTTCTGCGTTCTTTAGCCCTTTTGACACTGAATTAATTGTCCTATAGGGGTGTTGCTCACTAGGCTGACCTGATTTGACAACAACACCATGTCCCGGCTCTTTGCACCGCCTCAGGACATCCGGACATACGAGTGCGTGCCGTTTAATTAGCTGTCTTAGCGGCTCGCTCTGTTCGGGGGTTAAGGGAGAGACCTCATCAGCAAAGCTGGCCAAAACAATAGACTTCTCCCATCTGGTCAGCACCATACTTATCTTTTCAAAATGGGTTTTCCCCTTATCAGGTGGCACCCTAGCCTCATTAATTTTCGTGATAACACCGACTAGGTCTGTTCGCCTATCGTGGCAAGCTGTCAGCATATCAAAAGCCTGTAACTGTGTTAGCTCACGTCTACAATAGTCAATAGCATCCTTCCTCCTGTGCGGCCAGTAAAACTCTTTCATAATTCTGTCGACTGTCTTCCTCACCCCAAAATGTCCACCGAGGGGTATCTTGTGGGCTGGGTTAAAAATCTCGCCCCTATAAATTTTTGGCACCACCCCGCATTCCTCATCTGCGGGCATGGTACTTGGTCACCATTTCCTCCTTAGTACTCTCTCCTTCACATAATAGCCCACAGACTCCCTTTTTAATTCTGCTTCAGAGAGAGCTGTCTCCGTCAAAACCATCAGCTCCGCGTCTCACTCCTGTGCCAGTACAAATTCCTTCCTTGCCAATGATAAATCTAACTCAACTCCCTCACTTCCTCCTGTTTCACTATGCTCTCTCTTACTTTCTAACCCCTCCTGGTACAAGGGTGGTAAAAACGTCTCAGCTAAATATATATTAGCTTCGGCAGCCTTTCTGGGCATGCGCCGAGTCACTGCGCAAATAGGATAAACCTGTGAGTCCATGGGCGGGTCCTCAATGCTGGCAGGCTGGCTTGTCAGTTTTACTGCTGGGTACACCTCTCCACCGGTGAGGTCATTACCGAGTAAGACCTCCACGTCTTCCATCGGTAGTTCGGGCCTCACCCCGATCGTGACCGGTCCGGAGCCAAGTCGCTTTTTAGGTGTATCTGGTGTAAAGGTACTGCTTCAATGCCTTTTATCACCCTGACCTCACCAGTCTGGGTCTCTGAACTAAAGTCTAACACAATCTTTAATATCAATGACTGACAAGCTCCAGTGTCTCTCCAGATCCATACTGGAACTGGGTATAACCCCTCCTTCACCGACACCAATCCAGCCAAGATAAAATTCTCACGCCCTTCCTGAACTTTATCAGACCTCGTCTTCCCTAGCGGTCTGTTTACAAGCTCAATACAGCCAGTCGGAACCGTCATTTTCCCTTTCCCCATCTCCTTCTTTGGGGCAAAGCACCTGGACGCAAAGTGTCTGACTTTCCCACAATTATAACAGACGACCCCAGGAGACTTCCTACCAAACTGCTCACGGTCTACCTTATCCTTCTCACCAGTCCCCGGTTTACTTTCTGACTTTTCTGGCGGACTCTCTCTGCCGTCCTGACTACCCTTCTGGTAGCCTTTACTTGGGGTAAACTTTGTTTTATGTGTCAACGCGTACTCATCCGCTAACTTAGCAGTTGCGGCTAAGGTGTCTGCCTCTTTCCCATGCAGGTAGGGTCTCATACATTCAGGGACACAACCTTTAAACTGCTCAATCAGGATTAGCTGTAGCAGTCTGTCATAACCCCCATTGACCCCTTTCGAGGCGCACCAACGCTCACAATATATCTGCATCTCACGGGCAAACTCTAAATACGTGCGGCCCCATTGCTTCCTCGCATCCCAGAACCTCTGTCGGTATGCCTCCGGGACCAACTCATAAATCCTGAGTATGGCCTCTTTCACCACATCATACCTCTGGGCATCTTCTGCAGACAAGGCCGAGTAAGCTTGTTAGGCTTTTCCTTTAAGTACACTCTGAAGCAAAACAGCCCACTTATCCCTCGGCCAGTCCTGATTTGCAGCAACCTTTTCAAAATGGAGAAAGTACCCATCAACATCGGTCTCCTCAAATGGGGGAACCAGCCTAACTTCCTGGGTTGCCCTGAACCCTCCACCTTGGTTCGGCATGGGCCCCAGCGCTGCCGTCATCTTTAACTTCTCCATCTCAAATTCCCTTTCCCTCTGCTTCTCTCTCGCTTCTCGTTCTAACTGCTTGTCCCTCTCTTCTCGCTCCAACTGCCTGTCCCTCTCTTCTCGCTCCAACTGTTTGTCACTCTCTTCTGGCTCCAACTGGTTTACCCGGAACTCGTGCTCGAGTCTCAATATTTCAATCTGCAGCTGTACTGCTTCTGTACCAGGTTTTCCCATAGATACAACCTCCAGCTCCCCTTGGGGAAACACACCTTTAGATACATAATGCTCTATGATAGCTCTGTGCATCTCCGCTCTCCTCATTGTCCACTTGCCCTTAAAAAGATTCAACCATTTGGCCACAGCTGCTAATTCTGATTTCCTGGCATCCTCTAATGCCTCTAAGGTCGGTGCCTTTAGAAATTCCTCAATCTCCATTTCTGCTGTTTGCCCTTTCTTTATTTCGGGAATTTTAACCCAATCAATTTACCCCGCCCCAAATTTAGCATTCAAAATCGCGGACAAGAACCCCACTTATGTTACGTACCCCGTAACTGGATTGCCAAACCAGCAGAAGTGGACCACTTAGTTGGAGTCTGGATTACTGGAACTAAGAAAGTTTTATTAAAGAAATAAGTAACACAGTACTCTAAACGTAAGGATATAAATGCAACAGGTTAGCAATGATAAAACACACATGTACACAGAACTAGGATAATAGGAATCAATCAAGCTTTATTGCAGTCTGGGGTAAAATGATCAGTCTCAAGTGATGCAGAGTTCAGTTCAGCTCAGTACAGTTCACAGCAATCGCTGTTGTGCTGTTGGGGGGGGAGAGAGAGGAGAGAAGAGAGAGAAGAGAGGAGAGAGAGGAAAGAGAGGAGAGAGAGGGGAGGGAAGAGGGAAGAGGGAAGAGGGGAGAGGAGAGAGGAGAGAGGAGAGAGGGGAGAGGGGAGAGGGGAGAGGGGAGAGGGGAGAGGGGAGAGGGGGAGAGAGAGAGAGAGATAGATAGAGAGAGAGAGAGAGAGAGAGATGATATGCAAATCGAATTCAGACAGACCTTGATGTTCCTCCACAGTTAGCTTTTGGGCGAGCCCTTTTTTTAATGTCTTCTGAGGTCACCGACTCCATTCCAGATACGTTCATTCTTCCGTGGTGAACCCGGCACCCAGGCCAGGGCGGACATACACACACCAGGTTGCCGCTGATCGTACCTTTTCACCCTGTGCGTCTATGGTCTGTCCCGCGACAAGACCTCCAAAACTCCCACCAACTTGTGGGGGGGGCACACCGCACTTCCAGGGCCTTGTTATCTCGTGATCTTGTGGTGTCCCTTGCCTTAGCGAACCTGTTCCTTTTATTCCCCTGCTGGGGTATTGCCTGTCCATCAAACTTCAAACAGTTCAGGTTCAAAACAACCGGTCTGACAATACTCGGAACTGTGTCTCTTTTCGTTAATCTCTCTCGTCTCTCATTAACATTTCCGAATGCTGCTCCATTGTCTCACTTATCTCTCTCATTAGCATCAATCTTCTGATAACTTGGTCTTTCTTCACACATATAATCCGGATGGAGTTACAAATGCAGATAACTCTCTACCTCTATCCGTCAAAAGAATACATGAATAACCTTTTAACAAATCAATCTGTGTAAGGAATTTGGCTTGTCCAACTTTATCCACACAATCATCTACCCTGGGGATTGGATATGCATCAGTTTTTGTCACAGCATTCACCTTCCTGTAATCCTTACAAAACCTAATACTATTGTCTGGCTTGGGCACCATAACAAACGGTGAACTCCAATTCGAATTAGAATGTCTCATCATATCATTTTCTAACATATACCTAATTTCTTGTTCAGCAAGTTCACATTATTCCCTGTTCATTCGATACGGATGTTGTTTTATGGGTTTTGCATCTCTAACATCTACATCATGTGAGCTACAGTGGTTCTTCAAGCAACGTCTGGAAATAAATTTCTATATTTAAAAATTAACTGTTTCATCTGCTCTCTCTGCTCTGGCTGTAAATGAGCTAATTGTTCATCAATATTTTCTAGAATTTTTGAATTTGGTAACCTGGCTGAAATAATATTGGGTTTAAAATGAGTTTCAGATGAATCATCCATTAAGGTTTTATCATGATCAGACTCATTATTGACCACAATAGTCAAAGTAGCAGCTTCTCTCTCATAATACGGTATTATCATATTTATATGACACAGCTGTGTTGTCTTTCTATGATCTGGGGTTTTTACCACGTAATCCACATCATTCACCTTAGATTTAATCTCAGAAGGACCACAAAATTTAGCTTGTAATGAGTTTGTTTGAACCGGGAAAAGAACCAACACCTTATCTCCAGGCTTAAATAACCTCATCCTAGCTTCCCTATCATACCAAGTCTTCATCTTCTCTTGAGCCAATTTTAAATTTTCCTTTGCCAAGCTACAAGCTTTATATAATCTTTCTTTAAATTTTAAAACATAATCTAGCAAATTAGTGCGTACTTCTTTATTAATCCATTATTCCTTCAAAAAGCCAAAGGTCCTCGAACTCTATGCCCAAACACAAGTTCAAAAGGACTAAAACCTAATGATTCCTCTACTGCCTCTCGTACTGCAAAAAGTAGTAAATGTATACCTTCATCCCAGTCCTTTTCATTTTCCACACAATATGTTCTAATCATAGTTTTTAATGTAGAATGAAATCTCTCCAGGGCTCCTTGAGATTCTGGATGATAGGCTGATGAAATAATCTGTTTTGCTTCCAGTTTATAAACTATCTGCTGAAACAATCCAGACATAAAATTACTACCTTGATCCGATTGTATTTCCTTAGGCAACCCAAAATAAGTAAAGAATTTTATAAGAGCCTTTGTCACAGTTTTGGCTGTTATATTCCTAAGAGGTAATGCATCTGGAAACCTAGATGCTGTGCACATAATATTTAACAAATATTGATGTCCAGTTTTAGTCTTTGGCAAAGGACCTACACAGTCTACAATGATTTTTCAGAACAGCTCACCAAATGCTGGAATTGATTGTACTGGGGCCACTGGAGTAACTTGATTAGGTTTACCCACAATTTGACACGTATGAGACGTTCTACAAAATGTCGCCACATCTTTTCTTAAACTAGGCCAATAAAAATGTTTAGAAACCTTGTTCATAGTTTTCTTTACACCTAAATGACCACCCAAAGGAATACTATGAGCCATAATTAAAATCTCATTTCGATAAATTTTAGGAACTACTACCTGATGATTAACTTTCCATTCCTCACTAGCAGGAATTGTAGGTGATCTCTACTTTCTCATTAATACTCCCTTTTCAAAATAATATCCTATCGGCACTTTTTCAATTTCACTATCTGGAAGAGCTTGTTCTTTTAATTTGCCTATCTCAGGATCTCTACCCTGCTCTGCTATCATCTCCTTCCACAATAAAGACAAATCTTCATGGTCAGACTTACTACCAAAATCCTGATCAAATAATGTAGGTAAGAAAGTTTCTGATACATCCTCAAAATTTGAATCTTGAATTGAACGGTTGTGGGTAACAACCTCATCCTGTATATCGGTCTTTTTAGCCTTAGCTCTTGTTACAACACAGGAAGAATCTGTTAGAATCCCTCTGTCGTTCCTCAGAATTTGGATTTACTGTCAAATGCACTTCAGGAAAAACTTGTCCACCTGCTAAGTCGTTCTCTAACAAAAGAGAAACATCATTCACAGGTAAACTGGATTGCAGTCCTACTTTAACAACCCCTGTAACTAATCCTGACCTTAAATTTATTCTATGTAAATGTACTGGCATAAGGGAACTCCCAACTCCTCTTATATAATTTACCTCACCAATGTCAGACTCATCACTAAACTTTAGCGCACTGTCTAGTATTAGTGATTAAGCAGCTCCAGTATCTCTAAGTATTCTTATTGGTACTGAACTGGATCCTTCTTTCAAGGATACAAACCCTTCTGTTATAAAAACTTCATATCCCTTCTTAACTTGGTCAGACTCTGACACATCTTCATTAGTATTTTCTAAATCCTGTGAATTTACAGATGTTTCAATATGCTGCACACAAGCATCTGGGACGGCTTATTTCTCTCTTTTTTTTAAATCGAGAACAGTTAGCTACTACATGTCCAGGTTTCTCACAATAATTACAAATAATACCAAAATGTTTTTCTTTCACATATCTCCCTTCATCCTTACATTTCTCACTAACTTCAAATTTAATTTCTGGTTTACCTTGCCTCTCTGTGCTATTTTTCCTTTTAAAAATTCTACCTGGAGAAAATTTATTCTTATGAATTAAAGCATGCTCATCAGCTAATTTAGCAGTCTCCTGCAATGCAGAAGTGTCTCTTTCATTTAAGTATGTTCTCCCTTCAACAGGAATGCTTCTTTTAAATTCCTCCAGTAAAATCAACTCTTTTAATTTATTATACTCCCCATTCACATTTTTAGAGGAAACCCATCTCTCAAAACACACAGATTTCTCATAGGCAAATTCCACATTAATTTTTTCCACAGGTTTCTTCAAATGTCTGAATCTTTCTCTATATGCTTCCAGAACCAACTCATATGCCTTTAACATTAGCTGTTTAACAATATCATAATCCAGTGCTTGATCAGCATTTAACGCTGTATAAACTTGTTGTGCCTTGCCTTTAATTACACTTTGTAATATCACTGGCCATTGCTCTTTCGGCCACCCTAAACTCAGAGCACAATTTCGAAATGCTGGAAATATTTGTCCACTTCAGCTTCATTAAATGGAGGAGCCAAAATAACCTCATGACTAGCAATAAAGTGTTTATTAGAACCAGAAGACTAATTTCCCCTCCTTAATTTCTCCATGTCTAACTCAAATTTCCTCTGGTTTTCACCTTCTCTTTCTTTACCTTCCCTTAGTTTACTTTCCTCTCTTTCTTTAAATTCCCTTAATTTATTTGCCTTTCTTTCATCAAATTCCCTTTTTTTATTAGCCTCTCTTTTGCCATTTCCGCTTTAAATGTTTCAAATTTTATCTTTCAAGATGTAAATGCATTTCCAGATTACTCATTGGAAACCTACCTAACACCTCATCATCAAACGTTTTCATACAGATATAATGCTCAGCGAATTTTCTTTGTATTAAAGCCTTTGTGGTATTCTCCATAATTCCCTTAATATCCAACTTCCTAGAAATCTTCAATACAACAGGTTTTCTCACATTCTTTAAAAACACCGGGTCAGGTGTGACCATAAAATCGTCAACATTCATTGCTGCTGAATACCGCTCACACACCAATGAAACTAAAAAAAACAAGGGGTATTTCCCTTTTCCAAATCAGAATGGCAATTACCAGCACTTAAACTCAAAAATTTGGAACAAGATCCCGAACAAGCCCCCACAAATTACGTTACGTAACCGGCAACAATGAATATCAATCGAGACAGGTTATATACAAACAACCAAACACTTATTAAACACGGATAAACAATAAAAAAACAAACAAACACCTTAACTGGAAGTTAACCACTATGCGGACGTTCAACAATTCGTCACTCAGTACTGATTCTTAAAGCGATAAATGTGAAAACAGTTCTTAAAGCAGTAAATTCAAACACAGTTCTTTGAATGGTAAATTTTAAAGTCCAAGAGATTTATACAGTCAATTAGGAGAGATTTTCATGAAGTAACGAATTCCTGGAAGACACGGCGTCACTGCCACTCCCAGTTGGATCCTGCCTTTTCAACAGGATTCAAGGCGACGGAAATAAAATGATTTTAAAGGCACTGACCTTCCTCTGTAGAATAATCTTGCACAGCCTTCCTGACACTTTTAGCAGAGCTATCTCATGCAGATTACTTCTTTTTGAATGAATTCAGTAACGGTCGATCCTTTCCAAACCTGTCGAACGTTTCCTTCAGGGTCCCGTCTTCACTCTCCAATGTTACTGAAAAGATACATTAGCAAACCTAGCAGTGTTTGTCAAACTGCTGGCTCAGACTTCTCTAAACAATGTAATCTCTAATGAAGAAAAATCTCTTTATCCCTTTGACTTACTGCCCGATGAAAAAACACTGTTTGTAGCAGAAAAACTGAAACTAATTATCTATTTTTGAGCACTCCTCACTATATATATATGTGAACAATTCTCTATGAATTATGAAAACTATCACTTAATTAATGAAGAAAAGGAAGAATAAAAACAGACAATCAAACCGGTTAACAATCTGTCCGCTGTGTATGCTCAGTATACCAAACAGACTTTGAAAAAGTCATTCATCAGTCAAATCAAGAAGTTCACATCTTCTTTCAATAGCTCATCAATCAAAGGATATCTTCAACATATCAGAAATCTTCAAAGCCTGTTTTCTTTCAGAAAATTATTCAGCAGACTAATACCATTCAGACCTCGGCCACCTCCAAAATAGAATTAACATAGTCCAATGCCGCATTGGGGTTCCAAAAAAATGACGTGGAGTCGAATCTTGAGGAAATAATTTTAATCGGGCTGGATAGCGAAGTGATGGGAATAATTCCTTATCATGGGCTATCTTCATAGCTGGAAGGAATTTGAACTGCTGTTCCATAAATTCCCGTGGATAGTCTTGAAATAAACGAATCTCAGAACCCATAAATTTGTGTTGCCTTGTATATGTTATGATTTGGTCTTCAACTTTGAAATGAAGAAAACTGACCAAAACTGACCTTGGTTTATCCAGATCTTGAGATTTTGAAGTGAGAATTCTATGCACTCTTTCAATATCGGGAGGCTGAGGTAGATTATCCGTAAACAGAGATAGAAACAAATTAGCAAAATAGCCCAATAAATTCCCACTCTCAGATCCTTCCTCCAGTCCAACAATTGGAATGTTATTCCGACGAGACCTTGCTTCCAAATCGATAATCTTGTGTTGAGCCCATTCCAAGCGGGCTGAAATATCCGTTATCTGACGCTTCAACTCTTTAAGCTCAGTTTTCAAGGAAATAATATTCTCCTCTATGAACTGAAAACACTGTCGAAATGAATTCATCTCAGAAGTATTATTGTCTATTTTATTGCCGAGAGCCATCAACGCATGTTCTAAACTCTTATCCCAGATAGGCTTATCTGATTTTTCTTTCAAAGTTTTTCCCTTTCTGTTGCTGGATTCAGAAAGCTGCCTTCCACATTTTAAAGATTGTGACATAATGACAACTAACCCCTCTAATATCCGACAAATAAAAGTTAAAAATTCAAACTGTAAACTGGGGAAAAGGAGAAATTAAAAGCAGCCACAGAATTTATGTGTTAGCCTATTGAGCTGCAGGCTGAGGTCCCAGAAGAGATCCCTGCAGAACACCACTAATTACAGATCTCCAGCCCGAAAAAGGCTCTTCAAACACTACTCTCTTAATTTTACCAGGAGGGACTTCATTAAATGCTTCAGTAAAATCCATGTAGATTGATATCCTCTGCTCTACCATCACCAATCCCTTTCATCACTTTGCCAGAAAACTCAAGTTGTGAAGATGGGACCTGCCCCAAATGTAGACATGATGGCTCTCCCTAATTAGGCCCTTGCTTCTAAGAGCTCATATATCCTATTATGAAGAAGTTTCTCCAGCAATTTCTATCTGCAGGTCTGTAGTTCTCCAGATTTCCCCTTGTTCCCTTCTTACATGCAGGTGTAACATTCACGACTCACCCGTCCTCTGGGTCCTCATCTGTGCCAAGTGTGGATACGAAGCTACCGATCAAGACCCCAGCAATCTCGTCTAATGTTAATAATCATTAGGAGACCCAATACTTTCTCCTTATTGACGTCCAAACTCCCTGACGTGTTTATGCATGCAGCACTGTCTCCCACTCCACACCTTTTCCCTTTGGTAAATACAGAAGGAAAGTACTTATTATGTACTTCACTCGCAGCTATCTACAGCTATCTTTAAAGTTGGGTAGTTGTCTTCTCTGCCACCTAACTGCAAACCCACTGAAAGGGCAGTCAGCCGAATAGACTTATTATCCAACACCAGGTAGTAGAACAATCCCATTAGTTTGATTGCACCCTTCCTGTTCCTGAGTTCTACTCAATGGACTGTGTCTGAACCCTCCACTATGTCTCTGCTGAGCGTATCCGTGATAATTTCCCTGATTAGTAGTCCAACTCATATCTCTTTTACCTCCTTCTCTGTATTTTCAAAAATTTCAAAAGCCTGGAAAATTAATCACACATCCCTGCCCATCTCTCAACCAAATCTCTGTTCCACATACTGATACATGTTCTATGTAAATCACCTTCCGTCATAGTACTCCTTACATTCAAATACACTCCATTTGAACTATATCTCTCATCATACCTGTTAATTTGATTTTGCTTGGCCATGCTTTCACTGATATCTACCTTCGCGTCCAATCCTTCACTTACTGACCTGGTGCTCCGAATCCCAGCCCCCTGCTAAACTAGTTTCAACCCTCACTAGTAGCATATTAGTTCCCTTCCAGTTCAGGTGAAACCTGTCCCTCTTCTACAGGTCATCCCTTGCCCAGAAAAAAGGTTCTAATAATCCAAGCTGGAAACCCTGCCTCCTGCACCATCTCCTCAGTCACTCATTTATTTATGTGTTATGCTATTCCCACCTGCACAAGCCCATGTTACCAGGAGAAATCGTGAAATTATTACCTTGGAGGTCCTTCTCTTCACCCTATTTCCTAACTCTATAAACTCAGTCAGCAGAACCTCTTCCCCTTTTTTGACAATGACATGGTGCCAATATGTATCACGACCTCTGGCTGTTCAGCCTTCCTCTGCAGTTGCTCTGATACACCTGGACCCGAGCACCCAGGAGGCAACACAGCATCGTGGAGTCTCTTTTGTAGCCACAGTATCTCTAGTTTGTACTCCTAACTAATAAGTCCCCTATCACTAATGCATTGCCTAACTGCCACAGGGAAACCACCATTGTTTCTTTATCTCGCTTCGAACTTAAAGGAATTTGTAGAATCAGGTATGGGCAAAAGTTTCCAAAAAGTGTTAGTGGACTCAAGCTGACTGCCTGAGAACCTCGCTTAGAAAATGCTACACCCTTGACATTGAAGATCACGGAGATCAGGCCCACAGACCCGGTGTTGGATGATGCAAATAGAAGGAGACCACAACGGTTTCTTACAGAGACCAAAGGCGAGCTGGTGGTGCGTTTATTGGCTGTAAGATACTGTCCCTTGTGTACATGAGAGACAGGAGGAAAGAGGGGGTATGAGACAGGGGGTTTACCGTAGACAGGGTCAGGGCCATAGCCATGACAGTTATTTCCTTCTGAGACCAAGCGCGAGTTCATGGTCCAGGGCTGAATTAGAGTCTCACCTTCCCTGTGATGATTCGGAAGAAATATGACATACTATTAGACCAGTACGAGATGGACGAATGAAAAAGGATCTGCTGCTTTCCCAACATATTTGACAAATAAACTTTTCTCAGGATTCCGGCCCAGTGCAGGTATCAAATATAACTGAAGTCTCGATGCCAACAGGCATCAATCCTGATGAGGGTGGCAGAGTTTGTCATCAAAACATTGGTTGTAATCGGCACTGGTTACACGGCTGGAAGCCCAATATGAATAAATATTCTAATAGTACTCGCCTTGTGTGACTTTCCTTTCCTTTGAGCAGAGGAAGGTAAAAGTGATGTTTGAGATTTTAAAAAGTGGTGAAGGTCATAGGTGGATTAATAATAGGAAGTTTTTAATTGAAATCTGATGTTTCACATCCATGCAGAAGTGAGACAATGCAGACGGAGTGTCTAAACAAGGCCAGGGGATGCATTGCAAATGGTGGAATGTGAAGAAACG
Organism: Mobula birostris; assembly: GCF_030028105.1. Classification (NCBI taxonomy): domain Eukaryota; kingdom Metazoa; phylum Chordata; class Chondrichthyes; order Myliobatiformes; family Myliobatidae; genus Mobula; species Mobula birostris. The sequence continues at coordinate 21,644,783 of NC_092397.1, forward strand.
CAGAGGGCCAGAGTGACTCTGGAAAGCATGAGGACAGATCTCCAAAGGTAGGGGTTGAGTTTGATTGGTCAGTTAACAGATGGATGGAGAGTTGCCTTTGTTTGGTGATGGAATGAGAAGAAACACAGAGGGCCAGACGGACTCTGAAAAGCATTTAGACAAATCTCCATTGATAGTGGCTCAGTTCAGCTGGTCATTTCAAATCTGCGTGGGGACTTGCCTTTGTTCATTGCAGGTACTGAATGCCAGAGATGGTGGCTCTGCTGGGACTATAGAAGCACAAGTTGGGCCACACATGAAGCGCTGTAGACAGTCCTGGTTATTACACCACAGGGATGTACAGACAGACCAACATTAAAATTAGGATGAAGAATCCCCATTCTGCTGCACCAGCGCACTTCTCCATTCAATATTAGACAAGAATTCATTGGAACCCCAACTCCATATCCCCGTATACCCACGGTAAACATTCACCACTTTGTTTGTCAAGTACCCACCAACTGCTGTCGGAAAGGTATTCAATTCTACGTTCCCATCTACCTTAAGGGAGAAAAAAAAGTTGCAAAGCCACAGGAATCATTAAGAAATCACTCTAACAGCACGTACCATGGGGCTTAATGACAACATTTATCGCACTGCTATGAGACTAGCACTATGTGATGAACGATTAGCCTCACAATCTGCCTCCTAAAGATCTTGCACCTTATGGTTTACCTTTCTCAGCAGATGTTATACTTTACTCTGCATTGGATTGTTTGTTTGACCCAGTATGCTAATACACCAACAAGTCCACATCTGACATTCTGTAACATTCAAGGGATAATTTTGAGTTAGGAAGTTGCTGAGCCTTTAGGAACACAAGGTCATAATATAATTAATCTTAAAGTATTTTGGGGAAACGTATCAGTAAAAAACAAAGCCATGAAATTGAATTTCAGGAAGTCAAGGTTTGTGCTGACACGGCAAGGACCTCGGAAGGTTCACTGGAAGGAACTGCTTGACATTGAGTCAGTTGAGGGATAATGGCATCGATTCACTGCAGGAAATCTCCATGGCCAAGGTCAGGAGAAGCAATAAATCAATAGATAAACTATATGGATGAATAAATATATGTTCAAAAATGAAGAAAAGGCAGCTGTATAAAGAATACAGAAACAGAAAGTAATAAATTTTACCATTGGGGATATTAAAATATGCGAGCTACAGCCATGTGGGAAATTCGGATTGCCAATGGCAGGTTGAGAAGGATATTGCTGATAATGCCAAGACTGATCCCGAAAGTTTTGTTAATACTGAAGTTATGAAAGAAACGGTAAGGAGGTACTTAGGTGCATTCAGTATAACAGTGACCTGTGAAGTTATGCTGTGGAAGACAGAGAGGATATTCCTAACTCATATTTTTCCAAAGTGTTCACCTGTAGAGTCATCAACATGCTAGTAAGTGTCGCCAGAATTAAAGTTGCTTGAAGTGACTCCGATCTTAGAAAATGAGGTCCTGTCTCAGCTGAAAAGGCTGAAAGTTTATAAATCTCAGTGTCAGACAACATATATCCCAGGGTACTTAAAAAATGTCTGTGATTAAAAATACAGGTACCTAACAAGTATTTTTCAAAATTCTGTGAAGATTGGTGAAATCCGTAAAGACATGAAATGGACTAACATTTTCCCAGAATATAAGAAGGGTAACCACACTGACCCTGGTAATTATGCTCCAGTAAGCTTAAGGTGTGACGTAGGTAAGAACAGGATACACTAATAAAGAACAAGTTTGAAAAGCGGCTGATAAGAACTGGCATGTTAAGAGAAAGCCAGCATGGGTTCAGAAAGGATAAGCACGTCTTGCTAATATGCTGCAGTTCTATGAAGAGGCAACTAAAATTTATTATAACAATAGAGAGGTTGATATCATTTATTTGGACTTCCAGAAGATTCTTGACACAGTACTCCAGAAGAGGTTAATAATCAAATTACAGGAGGTACGGATTCAGGTATGGGATGCAAATGTTAGCAGAATTGGCTCAGAAACAGAAAACAGAGAGTTATGGTGAGAGGATCGTATTCATCCTAGAAGATGTTAAAAGAGGGGCTCCACAAGAACCATTCTTAGGGGCGCTGCTGTGTTTAATTAACATTAATGATTTGGATAAGCACAGAACAAATTCGTTTGCAGATGACACAAAATTAGAGTGATGGACTGATAACATTCAGGCACAGAATCAATACAGGTGGATCTAAACACAATCCGGATGTGGGCAGATAAATGGCAGATGAAGTTCAATGTAAGTAGTATTACATACAGGAAGTAGAATTACTGGATATAAATATACAATGGGGGTCCTCAGTCAGAAAGTGCATTGTATGAGAAAGATTTTGGCGTTCTGGAAGTCATCACTATCAACATCTAGACAATGCATTGAAGCAATTCGGAAGGCTATTAGAATGTTGGGCTATATAATATGCTCAGAGGAATTCTCGCGACATTCTCCTTAAGCTGTGTGATGCACTTGTGAGGATACACATTAAGCCTTGTGTACAATTTTGATTCCCATATTTTGTCAGGGATGTGAAGGCTCTGGAGAGAGCTAAGAGAAGGGCGACTAGACTCATTGCAGGATGTGAACTATGCAGAAAAACTGAGAGAATTACATATGTTCAGCCCACTCTGACGTAAAATGAGAAAAGATGCAATAAAAGTGTTCAGAATCATTTTGGGTGGAGGTAAGTTGGATGCCAGCTACTACTTCAAAATTAATGCTTCAACAAGGAAATAGGGCCACATGTGGAGACTGGTTAAAGGGAGATTTCAGACTAAAATCATGAAGACGTTCTGTACAAAGTGATTTGACAGGTACAGAATAAAACCCACACTCTCACACTGTATCATAGACGGACCGGTAGAGAATCAACCCTACACTTACACAAGGCGCCAGAAACTGACCAGCAGAGATTGACTCTTACACCCTCACTCTGTAGCAGAGACTAGGAGGCACAGGAGCAACATCTCAATCCTGCAGTCTACTTTCTGGCTGTCTGCCTAATTGCCTGTCTGTCCGTCGGTCGATCTCTCTCTCTCTCTCTCTCTCTCTCTCAGCTAATGTGTTATCTCACATTTGCCTTTTTTTCTCCTTTACCTATTCATCTCCCTGTTTGGAGTACTTTTCTTTATTATTTAACCAGTTTGCCCATTCCTTTGCAGATTGAAATATTTCTTCTCAATTTCTTTTGACATTTGACAGATTTGAGATGCCCATTAAAGACTGTGACTTCAGTAATATCACACACAAAATGCTGGAGGAGCTCAGCAGAATTTCTTGTGTTGACTTGGATTTCCAAAATCTGCATATTTTCTCAATTGTATGTTAGCAATGTGCTCATTTGACCATTTCCATCCTAATCGCGGTCTCACTATTGTATCTTTGTTCGAATCTGTGGTTGTGGGTTTTGAATTGAATTGACTTTATAACTTACATCCTTCATTTACACGAGGAGTAAAAATCTCTACGTTACGTCTCCGTCTAAATGTGCAATTTATAGTAAGCATAGAGCATAGAATAGTACAGCATAGTACAGGCCATTCGGCCCACAATGTTGTGCCGACCCTCAAAGCCTGCCTTCCATTCAACTCCTCACCTTAAATTCCTCCATATACCTGTCCAGTGTGTACAACAGGACATTTGATATAGCATAGAAATACAATAGTACACACATACAATAGTGTGTGTGTGTGTGTGTGTGTGTGTGTGTGTGTGTGTGTGTGAGTGAGTGAGTGTGTGAGTGAGAGAGAGAGAGAGAGAGAGAGAGAGAGAGAGAGAGAGAGAGAGAGAGAGAGAGAGAGAGAGAGATCAGGAAGAAGCTGAAGTACGAAACAACATTTACAAAATGGGAAACTGTAGGGACAGAGGTAGAGATCGGTCTGTGTCGCTGGTGTCCGTTCAGAAATCAGTAATTAGCCAACAAAAAGACGAAATCTGTAAATGTCGCTGCTCCGTGACAAAGCTCAGTCTTTGTAATTAAATCAACCGGCCTATTTTCACCAGAGACTCTGCTGAGGTGATGCCAAAGAATTTTCATGTATTTGTCTCCAATTGCCCGAATATTTACAATAGAGACAAAGGTATTGAATGAAAGTGTTTGTTCAAGCAACTGTAACTGAGCAAGTTAGTGAGGTGTATAACCGTATCTCTGGAGACAGATCCTCTGTATAAATCAGGGCTGATTTGAATGCATCAGCTGTCTGCCGGAGCTGTGAACACAGGAGCAACAGAAATCACAGATTCTGACTGAAATGGTGTATCCAGTCATCTGGCGGATAGAAGACGTTTACTATCCTTTTATTTCAGCCTTTGGAATTCCCGGTAAGCCGCAGTGTCAGCTGCCGTGGGCGGATGTTGAAGTTTAATTCCAATGTTGTGATTGATTCTGCCGCCGGTTTAAACTCTCACATTCCAGTCCCGGTATTCCGCTTTTCAGGAATAGAGTGGAAACACCGGGACGACAGATGCTGGAATTTGGATCTAGAAACAAACCGCTGCAGGAATTTAGCGAATCCGCCGACATCGGTGGAACTGAGCTTGTCAGACAGTGTTCTTCCAGCGGTTTGTGATCAGTAATGGGATGCTTCGTCTCTGTGCGTTTGGTCTTGCAGCAGCTGCACTGCATTTGCAAATATTGTGTTTATAGAGCCCGCGGAGATTATACTAATTGATCGTCTACATTTGCATGTGAGCGGATTTCTGAGTTCGGAGCAAGACTCAAACAAATCTAACAGATCTCAAATCTCAAACAGATCAAATCTACTGTCGATTTTAAATAAATGTCTGCGGTATGCCTGAATGTAAACAGCTGATGGAAAACAGACTGAACTCATTGCAGAGTCAATTAACAAAGCCGGCCTACTGCTTCAGAGTGAAACGTTTTCCATCTGACAGACATCTGACTACGGCACGGAGTTTGCTGCTGGACGTTGAATTCCTCTCCCCTGCTTCCCTGTGATGGAATCAACGGGAGGCGTAATGTCTGTTTGTGAGGTTGTGTAATTTATTTTACTGTGTAAACTCATTCTCTGTCTCCACCAAACTGCTGCATTGGCTTCTGCTCAGTGTTTTCTCAACTTGCTGTTCCCTGTCTCTCTTCCAGCGAACTTGGTGGCGATTGTGATCCTGTCCCGGGGAAAGTGCGGTCTCTCCAAATGTGTCACTCGCTACCTGGTGGGAATGGCAGCGGCCGATCTCCTGGTCGTTATCTCCGATCCGCTGCTGAGGTGGACTGCTGTGATTTATTTTCCCCGATCATTCCTGCGAATCACTCCTGTGTGCAGATTCGATTTATGGTTGATTTTTGCAAGCACTGCGGCCTCCGTCTGGCTGACTGTCGCTTTCACCGTCGATCGATTTGTGGCTATTTGCTGTGAGAAGCTGAAAACAAAATATTGCACCGAGAGAACGGCGGCTGTGGTTATCGGGACAGTGAGTGTGCTGGCCTGTTTGGAGACTGTGCCCTGGGGCTTTATATTCGGGCCTGGAGAAATAATTGACGGTGTTCCCTGGGATTGTGTTCAAACACCGAGTTTCAAAAACTCTCTCTCATGGTCGGCATTTGAGGTGTTTCACCGCATTTTAGTCCCTTGTGTCCCATTCTTTCTGATGTTGCTGTTCAATATTCTGACTGTCAGGCGGATTCTAGCGGCCAGTCAAGCCCGCAGGGGGCTCCGGGGACAAAAGAGTGGAGAGAATGACAAGGACCGGGAGATGGAGAACAGACGCAAATCCATCGTTTTGCTCTTCAGCATCACCGGTAGTTTCATATTGTTGTGGGGAACACTGGTGGCATTTTCTATCTATAAACGGATTTCAATGAGTTTTGTTTATTCTGTCACGGATCCCCGTTACATCACACAACACACAGCGGAAATGCTGCAGGTTCTCAGTTCCTGCACCAACACGTGTATTTACTCCGTGACTCAGAGCAAATTCCGAGAGGAACTGAAGAATGCGGTGAAATACCCACTGAATCGGATTTTGAAACTGATGAAACGTTAGAAATAAATGATGTAAAGTTTTACAATTCAGCTGCCTTCGTGCTCCCAATTCTATCCCCCCTCTTGTTGGTCAGTGGAAACAATGTGATGAACAGAGTTACAAATCAAACACCAGAAAATCTGCAGATGCTCGAAATACAAAACAACTCACACAAAATCACATCCTGATGAAAGGTCTTGACCCGAAACGTCGACTGTTTACTATTTTCCTCACACAAGATGCTGAAGGAACTCAGCAGGCCAGGCAGCATTTATGGAAAAGAGTAAATTGTCGATTTTTCCTGCCGAGACAGTTCACCAGAATCCTGTCAAATGTTTAATCTTTTCCATTTTGTGTGTGTTGCTTTAGAGTTACAAAACAACTGTTTACAGCTGAGCCCGACGGCATCACTGACCTCACCATCCCAGAAAAATCCCTTTTGTGCCTCACCTCTCGCCCTGTTAAATTGGAGCTTCAGGAGAACCTGTTTTCCCTGCTTCCCGGTTCTGACAAAACTGCCTGGTCTTGCAGTTTATTTTCGTCTCTATCAACCACTCCTGCTCCCGTCAAAACCCGTCCTTTCCTTCACCTTCCTTTTCTCCTCCATCTCTACCTGTAGAGTCTCCCTCTCACTGCCAACTTGAACTATCTTCCTGTAGGAGAATGCTCCTGTTTTACTATTGAAGACAGAGTACCGATCCGTTCACTTGTCTCTCTGTGAGAGATGGAGAGATAGAGAAAGTGAGCGCGAGGGCTGAGGGCGCGAAGGAGAGAATGAGTGAGACATCGCGAGGAAAGGCGCACGGGAGAGCACGTGAAGGAGAGGGCGCGACGGAGAGGGTGCCATGGAGATGACGTTAGAGTGAGCGTGATGGAGAGAGCCTGAGGGAGAGCGTGCGGGCGATGGTGAGCGCGAGGAAGAGCGACAGAACGGGACATCGCGAGGGGGAGAGCGCACGAGGGAGTTGGCGGGAGGAAGAGGGCGCAAAGGAGAGCACGTGAAGGAGAGCGCGCGACGGAGAGGACACGAGGAAGATGTCGTGAGAGTGAGCGCGAGGGAATGGGCGTGTGGGAGAGACAGAGAGAATAGAATGAGAGAGGGAGCGAGATAGTAAAGCGACAGAGACATCGTGAGGGAGAGGGAGAGGGAGGAAGGAAAGAAGCAAGGAAACCGGCTGTGTGACATTGCCAGATCTGCTGTGGTTCCACTCTTTCACAGAGATAGGCTTGTTTCGTGGATAAGTATTATTTCAAATTATGTATAGCTATACTGTAGATATCAGTTTTCTTTTTGTTCTCTATCAAAATCGTACGAGTTCTAACAAATTGTGTGGTTTCAACACATGTCCAGTCTCCTTTGTTTGCGAATGCATAAGTAAATTGCCTGAGCTGAACCAAAGAAGAATACAATGAATGAATTTTCAAACAATGTTCATTGCAAACAGAAAGCACAAAAGTACACGGGGATGGAAAGATATGAATCACATGCAGCGAACACTATAACTGGGGCACAGACAGGAGTATGTGTGTAAATGAGTGAGATTGCAGGATGATGCGTTACCCCAATCATGCCATGGCCAAGGATGTCTCTGAGAAAGTAAGGGCCATTTTGAAAGGGCAGGAGGAACAGCCAGAGGTCATGTTCCTTATTAGAACTAACAACAGACAGACAAGGTCCTGCAAAAAGAATTTAAGGAGTAGGGCATAAAGTTAGGAAATAGTAACTCTTGGGTGGTGATTTCAGGATTATTTCAGGTGCCACATGCTTGCGAGGTAAGATATGGTACGTTGGTACACTTAAATTTCTGGCTAACAATTTGGTGCAGGAGGGAGGGCATCAGGAACACAGATCATTGGGCTTTCTTCCTGGATAACTGGGGCTGGTGTAACAAGGATTGGTTACAGTGAAGGGGAAGTAATATTCTCACAGGGAAGCTTGCTGTAGCCACCCTGACAATTTTTATCATGAGGCATGTGGAGGGGGTTTTGGGATCCAGACCTACCGGTCCGTAAGTAGCATTGAGCGGATGGGGTATTATTTGTTTGATGTATTCAGGAAGGTTTCCAGAAACAGTATGTAGACGGTCCACCAGGAAGGGAGACATACTTGACATATCGGGAAATTAACCTAGCAAGATGATTGGAGTTTAATTGGGATAGTTCTATGAATCTTAATTCTGGAGGGTTTCAGATGATTATTGATAAAAATATGTTTGGACCTGCAGGTCGATGATTATAAATTTGTGGAAGAATTGGGCAGGTGTCATAGAGAGTTGTCTGGGAGCTGATGCTACTGGTTGTTACTGGATGGAGCTGATGTCAGCTGATGTCTGATACCGTGAGAGTCACATACAGCCCCGCCGGTCAGAATTTAGTAGTTCCCTGTTCCTATGAGGAGGGTAGAGAAGGACAAGGATGGTCAGGAACTTAGGGTGATGAGAAATATTGTATTTGTTTAAAAACGTAAGAGGAGTCATAAGAGGAAGATGAAATTAGACAGGGTCTTGGAGGAACATACAGGAAGCAAGAAACAAGTCACACAGCATATCAGGAGAGTGAAGAGTTATCAAGAAATGTCCTCATTCAGGAGGATCACTGAGAATCCCAATGCATCTTATGCATACACAGTAAACACCAGTATAGTGGGGAGAGGACAGGACCACCCGAGGACAAAGGTGGGAGTTTATGCCCCGAGACAGAGTTAGCATGCGAGGTAGAAAATGAATACTGGTGATCACTAAGGACAAGGACAAGGAGGAAAGCATGATGAGAAAGGCTGTATGGTGTTATTCTCCAGCGTGTTGATACTAAAGAGGAAGTGCTGTTGAGTCTCAAATCATTTTGATGGGTAAGTCCTTCGGGGGAATTTAGTACATTGGGAGACCCAGACCACATGCAGTTAAATGTGATGTTTAAACTGCCGGCACTGTACTGTAAGAACAAAGATTGTAACAACATCTGTTTAACAACCGTTAAACACTAGGACAACCACAGCATTTCAATGACAGAGAGCTGTACAACGGTGATAATGGACTTCAATTCATGGACAGTATCTATACCCCCAATCCCATTGGACATCTTTCAGGATGTAACAGAGAGTTGAAAAAGAGAACATTGAATGATGTGTGCTTCAATTTCCAAAGATTTTTGAAATGCCAGCAGCAGAAGGAGGAACAGAAATGTAGGCAGGTTCTGGAAAGTAGTGAAAACAACAGAGTAGTGTCTGACTGTAATTTCCCCAACATTTGCTCGGATTGTCTTATCATAGAGGCCCCGAGGAGTGGAATTTGTTGGCATCGTGGAAATATTTCCCAGCATTTACAGCCTATACTATGTCAGTTTGTGCAGATTTAGCATGTGATCTAAAACTTTGACAATATTCTCTGGAAAACACAGGGGCTTATATTGATGATCTGGTTGTAGGGAATGACACGTGGGAAGAGCATATTGCAATGGTAGAAAAACTGTTTGAAAGGTTGTCCAAGGCTAATCTTACTGTGAACCTCGCTAAAAGTGAGTTTGGTCATGCCACAGTTACATATCTGGGCTATGCAGTAGGCCAAGGCCAACTGGCTCCTGTACAGGACAAGGTTCAAGCTATTGCTGAGGTTCCCGTTCCAACTGGCAAGAAAGCTTTGACAACGTTTTTAGTAATGGTTGAGTATTATCGTAAGTTTTGCAAGAACGTTGCTGACATCATTCTCCCCCTAACGAAATTACTTGGGAAGAGTGAAAGGTTTGCATGGAATGATCCTTGCCAAGAGGAATTTGAACATCTGAAAGCCATCCTGTGTTATCATCCTCTGCTCAAAGCACCTGATTTTTCAAAACCATTCTCTATAGCAACAGACACTAGTGACGAAGCTGCTGGGGCAGTATTGTTACAGAAAGGTGTGGATGACATTGAACACCCAGTAGCTTATTTCTCAAAGAAATTTAATGTGCATTAGGAAAATTATTCCACTGTTGAAAAGGAATTGCTAGCACTTATTCTGGCATTTTGAAGACTATGTTTGTCCTGCCCAGAGACCACTTGTGGTTTACACGGATCACAATCCGTTGGTGTTTCGAACTAAGATGAAGGATAGGAATAGAAGGTTAGTAAATTGGACTCTGATATTGCAAGAATATGACCTGACAATGAAACATGTGAAAGGTACTGACAACATTATAGCTGATAGTTTATCTAGATGTTAAGTTAGAAATTCCACACGTTTTTGCTCTGTTATCTGTTGATTATACATGTTTCAAACTTTATAATTTTCAGTTCAAGGAAAATTTTGCGAGAGAGAGAGAGAGAGAGAGAGAAAGTGAGTAAGTGAGTTGTGGAACAAAGACACCTTGTTAAAAAGAGAGAGAAAGAAAGAGAGAGAGAGGCAAGGACTGCTCACAGTTTGTTTATACTTTCTACAAGGACACTAGCAGCATCCATGTTCTTACAGAGAGAGAAGGGAGGAGCTGCTTTATGGACAGTTGGTATTCAGCGTGGTGAGATAAATAGAAGGTCAGCTGTTAGACCTACAGACACATGCTTTTGGACACTGAATGAGCTTTGTTGTGCCCACAGAAAAGTTGGGTTTTGGAGGATTGATCAGGCGGATCGATCAGTGGCTCTAGCAGTGCAAAAAGGGTGTGACCGGTGGGGAGTTATTCGTGTGCCACCCTTGCTGGGTTGACAATTCCACCACAGAAGAACGGTCTGAGTTTGTTGTGGTCACAGTCGGTGACTTCTAAAGGATTTCCGAGGACAACAGGAAGATTGACGCCGTCAACTCACCTGAAGACTCAGACTTCTCCCTCTCTCTCGCTCCATCACTACTCAACTCAATACCACGAACTGAACTGAACTTTACTCTCATCGGAAGACTATCTATTTACCCCTAGACTTGATGAAGCTTGTTTTTCATATATTTCCACATTTACTTATACATATATATATATATAAAATCACTGCTAACCTGTTTGATTTGTCTGCACTTATATTACTGAATTACTTAGTAACTAATATATACCATTAGTTATTTGCAATACTGGATTCCAAAGTGCTTTCCATTTCTGCTGGTTCTTTCACCCGTCACGGGGTACGTGACAATAGATATATTGTATGTGCAGAGTAAGTAATTTCATATATTCCTTTCCATTCTAAAATTAAAGGATATAATTTCGTGGTGAAATTTGCTGACACAGATTAACAATCTTTTGACTGACTGGAAACAGACCAAGGGAGTTTCTTCTCTTCTCTGTGGCAGACATTTACTCTTGGGCCAGTGAAGGGATCGGAGTTTTGAAACAGCTGCTCACAATCCACATGTCACCTGGCCAAGTTAACTACATTTAGACACTCCAAGTTCACAGACGGCAGGAAGCTGGGAATAGAATTTAAGAACAGATCGATGGGGAGATCCTGAGCAATTATGCAATAGGTTAGTTTAGGCATACCTGGAGTACTGTGTTTGTGAAACAAATTTGCATCCCCTGTTCACTCACCTGTCGATCTGTTAACTTCCTGAATCCAGCCCGGCAGAGGTATCGTCGTCATCACCTAACAATTCACCTTCATTCCATGTCTTTTCATTAGCATTTCCCTGGTCAGTGATGCCATCTCTCCCTGACCGGCTTACCTTTGGCAAAAGTATATTCACCGGGAAGCACAGGAAAGACACTCCAGTGGTGGTGCTCATCTCACGCACAATGGACAACAATGGTGTTTCTTAGCGTCAATCACTCCAGGGACAGGACTTCTCTGAAGGAATTCCTCACATCTGTCCCTTGGGCTCAAACATCTTCAACTGTATCCTCAATGACTTTTCTTTCACTGCAAGATTTGAAGAGTGATATCACAAACACGAGAAAATCTTGAGATGCTGGAAATCCAATTTAAACACACACAAACTGTTGGAGGAACTCAGCAAGTCAGGCAGCATCTGTGGATCAGACGCCATCTGTGTAAAGTTACTATTGTATATGGAGCAGATCGCTTGGCTGTTTTTTTTTAAATGCAAAGTGATATGTGTTTTCAGCATTGTCAGTTTTGGTTTCCAAGTTCACTGTCTCCAGCATGTTCTTCAATTTTTGACACAATCTGATTGAAACATATAAGATTATTAAGGTATTGGACATGCTGGAGGCAGGAAGCATGTTTCCGCTGATGGGCAAGTCCAGAACCAGAGGCCACAGTTTAAGAATAAGGGGTAGGCTATTTAGAATGGAGTTGAGGAAAAATTTTTTCACCCAGAGCATTGTGGATATGTGGAATGCTCTGCCCCAGAAGGCAGTGGAGGCCATGTCTCTGAATGCTTTCAATAAAGAGATGGATAGAGCTCTTAAAGATAGCGGAATCAAAGGTTATGGGGATAAGGCAGGAACTGGATACTGATTGATGATCAGCCATGATCACAGTGAATGGTGGTGCTGGCTCAAAGGGCTGAAGGGCCTACTCCTGCACCTATTGTCTATTGTCCAACCCAAACGGCACCAGCCTGTCACTCTTCCCAAACCCCACACACCACCAGCACAGTTTGTGGCTGGACTTGCACTGACCAGGACTTCGTCCCTCTCCTTCCAAAAACATCTAATAATAAAGCCCTGCACTCCGGCCGCTCAAATCTACAACAACACTGAGCCTTGGAATCTCTACTTCATGCTAATCCAGGTTGTTTGTTGTTTAACAGAACTACTGTCACAGCAATTCCTACACGCATTCGTAATGTGAATTCTGTCTGCGGAAAACACCTGTTGATCGTATCTGATCCCGGGACCTCTATATTCAATAATGCTGAACTAACAGAATTATTTTCTGCCATTCTGATGGCCGTTTTTCAACTGATAAACCTTGTCTCTCCAGGGATTCGGTGTAGCCTGCCGAACGTTCCCAGAGTTTCTTAGTCTTCCCGTTCAAATTAAATAAATTCATAGAATCAAGCAGGGGGCAAAAGTCATGAAAAGCGTCAGTGGGTTTGTTGTGACTTTATGAGAATTTTGCTTATAAACTGCTACACCCTGACACAAGATCTCAGACGGCAGACCCACCGGCCATGGAGTAGATCATGAGAATAGAAAGGAACTGCACCAGTTTCCTTCTAAAGACCATTGGGCACTAGATGCTGTCCCTTCTGATCATGGAATATAGAAAGAAACTTCGAACTACAGTACAGGACAAGATGGTTTGACCCACAATGTCATGTGGAACCAACTGAAAACTATATCAATAAATCTCCATGAAGTGATCGCTCCTACCCACACGATGTCATTATCCCAGGCTGCAGATTGTGAGCATCCTCCACCCTCTGAGCAAACAAGTTAACCCTCATATCTCCTCTGAATCTACACCCTCTCACCTCCAATGCATGCCCTCTGTTACTGGAGATTTCTATCCTGGGAAAAAGAAACTCCATCTCTGCTTGTTCTGCGCCTCACATAATCTTACAAACCTCTATCAGATCTGCCCTCAGCCTCCACCGATCCAAAGAAAATAACCCAACTTTGTCAAGCCCCTCATAATAGCCTGTCCCCTAAACCAGGCAGAAACCTGGTAAACCTCTTCTGCACCCTCTACACTACCTCAACATTATTCCTATATCGGGGCGAGCATAACTGTCTGTAATGCTTCAGATGCGGCATAACCAGGGTCTTTTTAAATTACCTCGTGACATTCGAATTCAAGGCCTCAAATAATAGAACAAGCAGTCTATAAGCATTGGCAACCACATGATCAACCTGTGTAGCCACTTTGAAGGAGCTATAAACGTGGGCCCCAAGATCTTGCCATAAACTGATTACTGTCTCCTTGCATTTGTCCAACCATTTATTTGGGCTGAACTCCATCTGACGTTTCTCTGCCCACATCTGCAACTGATCGAAATTACACAGAAGCCATAGCACAGATCCCTGAAGAATACTGCTGACTACAGACCTCGAGCTCCAGGCGGGCGAGCTTGTTGTCCTTCTTGGATGCGAGGAAGGGGAAGAAATGGCAATTTGAGGCATGAATCCGGCGGAGAATGAAGTGTAGGAGAGGTCCATGGCAGACGGTGGAGAGTCCCGGAGTGGTGGCAGAGAGAGACAGGGCCCGTAGGTATCTCCACATGGCAGTGAGCGTGGCGCAGAGAATCTTGCGGGAGCAGTGGAACGAGCAGTGGTCAATGAAATGGAGGTACCTGGGATCCTCGCTGGGCCCGAGCTGGGAGGCCTGGAACCGGAGCTGGAATCCCTGCGGTAACAGATGGCGACAGAGACACATTCCCAGGAAGGAGACGTGGCTGTGGTAGCGGGTCTGGTTCAGGATGTGGTCGAAGAGTCGGAGAGAGGCAGAGATCACAGAGGGGGAGCAGTGAGGGAGGGTCTCACTGAACTCCCGTCGAAGAGAGGATTTAAACTTCTTCAGGGTGGGCATACCTTGAAGAGACTTCGCAGCGGAGTAGCAAATCGTAAACACAAAATAATCTGCAGATGCTGTTGTCAAAGGAACACTCACAATGCGCTGGAGGAACTCGGCAGGTCAGTCAGCATCAGTTGAAAAGATTAGTCGACGTTTCGGGTCGAAACCCTTTGTCAGGACTGAAGGAAGAACTTTGGGGAGGGTTTGAAGAATGCTGGTAGTTGAAAAAAACAGTAATTTGAAATACAAAGGGGAGGGGGAGGGGAAGCAGGGAGGTGATTGGCAGGAGAACAATGCGCAGTAGTAGAAGGAGGCGGAACTATGAGGGAGGTGATGTGAAATAGGGATAGAGGAAGGGAGGGGGAGGGAATTACCGGAAGTTGGAGAATTCAATGTTAATACCAAGGGGCTGGAGACTACCTAGGCGGTATATGAGGTGTTTCTCCTCCAACCTGAGTTTAGCCTCATCATGGCAGTAGAGGAGGCCATGTATGGACATATCTGAATGGGAATGGGAAGCAGAGTTGAAGTGGATGGCTACCGGGAGCTCCTGTCTGTTGTGGCGGACGGAGTGGAGGTGCTCGACGAAGTGATCCCCCAATCTGCGTCGGGTTTCACCGATGTAGAGGAGGCCGCACCGGGAGCACCGGATGCAATAGATGACCCGAACAGATTCAAAAGGGAAGTGTTGCCTCACCTGGAAGGACTGTTTGGGGCCCTGAATGTTGGCAAGAGAGGAGGTGTTGGGACAGGTGTAGCACTTACGCTTACAGGGATAAGTGCCGGGTGGGAGATCCGTGGGGATGGACGTGTGGATAAGTGAGTTGCAGAGGGATCGATCCCTGCGGAAAGCGGAGAGGGGTGGAGAGGTAAAGATGTGCTTAGTGGTTCTTAGTGCTTAGCCTGTTCCTAATATTGTACTGCAGGGGTCAAGACATTTTCCTCCCTGTTACAATCAAATGAGAGATGTAAAGGATGAGAAAAGAATAAGCCGTTGAAGGACCTTTGAGAAACAGAATGAGATCATGCGAATGAAGATAGTGTAACACCAGACAACAGATGACTGATGCTGAAGATAAAGGACTTGAATACTGAATTCAGCCGACCCAGTCCTTCACATGCATATTGTAGTGTTTTAGTCACACCAATAGAGGGCATGGATCCCATCAAGTCCAAGTCAGTACTCTGGAGGGATATCCATTCCCCCTCCAGACAGCTTGCAAGCCATATCCTTCAACTGCCAATGCTATTTCCATTTGAAATCACATCTACTTCCAACAACCTGAAACATCAGGTTCCTGGACTTGCCTCTTGCTGTATCAAAAAGTTCTTCATTTACATCCTTTATTCGTTGCCCAAAACCTGAAATCCATCTCATCTAATTCAGAAGTAAATTTATTTGCCTTACCTAATGGCTAGATATTAGATTAGATTATGAGGACACTCAGTCCTCGTTCACTGTCATTTAGAAATGCATGCATTAAGAAATGGTACAATGTTCCCCTAGTATGATGTCACCGAAACACAGGACAGACCAAGACTAAAACTGACAAAAAACACATAATTATAACATATAGTTACAACAGTGCAAAAGAATACCGTAGTTTGATAAAGAGCAGACCATGGGCATGGTAAAAATAAAAGTCTCAAAGTCCCGATAGCCCCAACATCTCACGCAGACGGTAGAAGGGAGAAACTCTCCCTGCCATGAGCCTCCAGCGCCGCAAACTTGCCGATGCAGCATTCTGGAAGCACCTGACCACAGCTGACTCTGAATCCGTCCGAAAACTTGGAGCCCCCGACCAGCCCTCCGACACCAAGCACTGTCTCTGCCGAGTGCTTTGACCCTGCCCCGCCCGCCGAGCAACAGCAAAGCCAAGGACTCAGGGCCTTCCCCTCCGGAGATTTCAGATCACACAGTAGCAGTGGCAGCGAAACAGGTAGTTCAGAAGTTTCACCAGATGTTCCTCCGTGTTCTCACGTCTGCCTCCATCAAGTCAGAATTGTGCACGGCACCCTACTTGATAGATAACAGATATTCATCACGGAGTGGCTGCTGTGCACCGCGTCGCGTCGCCATTTTCTCCTCTCCAATTTAACATCAACATATCAAATGGAGCCTGGACAATGATACAATGTCTGCCTTAGGATTTGAGTGCAAGATTGCTCACTTCCACTCTGGTTCCTCTATCCCGATTTCACATCACCTCCCTCATAGTTCCGCCTCCTTCTACTACTGCGCATTGTTCTCCTGCCAAGCACCTCCCTGCTTCCCCTCCCCCACCCCTTTGTCTTTCAAATTACTGTTTTGTTCAACTACCAGCATTCTTCAAACCCTCCCCACAGTTCTTCCTTCAGTCCTGACGAAGGGTTTCGACCCGAAACGTCGACTAATCTTTTCAACTGATGCTGACTGACCTGCTGCGTTCCTCCAGCACATTGTGAGTCTTCCTAAGAGTACCGTCTGTGGTCCTATCCACCTGGGGGCAAACCCTGGCCTTTCTGGCAGCACCCTCACCATAACTTGGTCACCGGGCTGTGGAAAAACTATCCCCTCTCCCTCTGGCTCTTTCCAATCAGCGATTCACTGTTGTTGTTTCGCTCGGTCCTTTAATACTTTAAATTGGTTTCAAAGGTCTTTCATGTATTAGGTCATTCTATCCCTGAATGTCCCAGGCTCCCCGCAACCCATAATTACCCCATAAGGGAGTCGCATTGCTCACCCCATCAATAATTCGTAGGGGCTGAGACCCAAAGTGCAGTTCAGGGTTGCGTGCAATCTCATCAAGATTCCTGGTAATACATCAACCCATGTCTTTCCTGTCTCAGCTATAGCTTTGGCTAACGCATTCTTGATTGCTCGGTTCATCCTTTCTACCATCTCTGAACTCTGGGGGTGGTAGGGTATGTGGAACCGTTGTCGAATCCCTAGTAGTTGGTACATTTCCTTCATCACTTTCCCCGTGAAATGTGCTCCCTGATCTGAATCCACCTGAACTGGGGTTCCCCAGCTTGGGAGGATTTCCTGAACTAGGATCCATGCAGCAGTGCGGGCGGTGCAGTCACTTATTGGGAAAGCCTCTACCCACCGAGTGAAGTGATCCATAATTACCAGACAGTAGCTTTTCCCCCGGCTTTTTAGCAGGGGCTCTGTGAAGTCTATCTGGATGTTTTTGCAGGGTCCCCTCGGCCGAGGCTGATTTGCCAGCTGTAGCTTTCTGCCCTTACCAGGGTTATGCTGGGCACAAATGATACAACGGCGGCAGAATTTCTCAACATCCCCACCCATCCCTGGCCACCACCAGTCCTGCTGGAGGGTTGTGATCATGCTCTGCCTTCCCTCATGCATCGCCCCATGATAAAACTTTAGTAGTATCTGTCTAATACAGGGTGGGTCCATCGCGACTATTTCCTCCCCGTGTGTCCAGCACCCATCTGATCCCTCCTTTGCTCCTTTTAATCTCTATTTTTCCTTCTCTTCAGCCTCTACCTCTTCATATAATTTTACTAAGCTAGCTTCTGTCGTTTCCTCCTGCACACTTGCAATTTCAGTTGCCTCTTGCCCCCCTGCTGCCTTATTCGCAGTAATGTCTGCCCTCAGAGGAACTGGGAAAACTTTATATTCTGGAGTGGCCGCAGTCTCTCTGAGTATCCCCTGGTGTTTTTGTTCCTTCGCTATACCCTGAGCAGCAGTCAGTGTGTCATTTTGTATAGGGTCCTGCTTAGGGGATTTATACAGACCCTCCTCTATTTTAACTGGGTTTACCTTCACCTGCCCACAATCTTGCTTGTCTCTAGCCCACACTGCTGGGAACTGTTGACAAGGTAACCCATAGACACCATCCTGGCTCCAGTCTCTAATGATCGGGGCCGCTGCGCCTATGCTAGCCAGCCCGTGTATTCTGTTGGTTGTGCGCGTTCACTGCCCCTGACTCGTCCATATTATTTCTCTCTTTCCCGAATCTACAAAAGCTCCTGCTTCCCTTAGGATGTCTATTCCAAGGATCGTGCCCTCATTATTTGGACATACCCAGAAATACACTGGAAGCTGCACTCCCCCGATTTCTAGTACCTGCAATTCGCTTCTTTCTGTGTTTACTGTTTTTTCCTCCTACACCCCTGATATAACTGGCCTGTCCGGTTGTTGGTAAGGGTAAGTTTGTTATTGATACCGATGCCCCTGTGTCCATTAATATATTGCATTGCCAGCCCCTAACAATGCCGTTGTGTACATCCACGGGTCACCAGCGCTGGCAGGGCAACCCGCTGCCACATCTTTTTCTGTCCTAAGAGGCACCGTTATTAGCTCTTTTATCTGATCGACAGTCAGACCGGTTGCTGATGGGGTGAGTGACTGAGTGTCTGCCATGACCTTCGCCTGGGTTTCCTCCCCTCCCTTTTGGACACTGTCTCCTGCCATGCCCCGATAGGCCACAGCTGTAGCATATCAACTCCTTCACTGCCTTATACTTGGTCCGGCAGTCCTTTGTTGGGTGCCCTGGCTGCCGGCAAGCAAAACAAGCCCTCCGGGACATCACAGCAGCTGCATCCACTATACCCACTTTACGATTTCTCTTGCCTTTTCTATGGTCTATCTCACTGGCCCACTAAACTATCTCAGAGTAGTTGGACCCTACCGTTATGCCTGAATCTAAAACTTCCCGGTGGGCTGAGCTCAGGCCTTGCTTCAGCATTTTTAGGAAGACTGGGTCGTCCCTCCCTGGGTTATCCAACCCTGAATACTCCTCGTACACTCGGTATTTACATTCTGCATAATCCATGGCTGTCTTGTCAGCCCTCTGGGTCACTGCCATTATCGTTCCCCAGCTACACTCGCCTCCCCCCAGCCGCTGCCTCACTTTCCCTTTAAAAGAGCGATATCTTTCTTCATCACTGGTGCTCCCGGTAGTTGTCCATGTACCATCCTGCATCCTCTGGGCCATCCTGTCCTACATATTCCTCGGGCACTTGGCTTTCACTAACACATGTACATCTTTAGGGTGCACTTGGTGAATTTCAACCATTTCCTCGAGTTTGCGCTAGAACTCTGAATTCCCACAGGCGACTTTAAGTGAGGGCAACTTGGACAAAATGCTCTGTTTCTCACCGGGGGTAAAGGGCTTATGAATAGTCATAATCAAGGTCAAGGGCAGGCTCGGATCATCAGAGTTCTCAACCTGATGTTGCCTGACTTCAATAGGTGCCATTCTGGTTGATCTCTCTGGGTAAAACCTCTCCCTGAGATATCTCCATACTAATTCCCACACTACGCAAAATATAAAACCACAGAGTATGTATTCCACAATCTGCCAATTTCGAGCACCCAAACTCATGATGCCTGCTGTATTCCCTCGCATCACACTTGCAAACGCATACACTAAAATGCAGCTCCCCGAACGAGTATACCCGCCCCCACTCCGGCGTCTCGAACCGTACCGTTGGTTACCACCTTTCGCAACTGGTGGTTCAAGTCTCACCAAGTTAACCAAGTTAACATGCAAAGGTTCCTCACTTATATAAACACACATGCACACGCACACACTACTTTAATATCTACCAGTTCATCTCTCCACGTTCGTCATACCTCGTGTTCCCGTGTGTCCGCCGACCGAACAGATCCAAGTGTGAGTGTTATTTTAGAAAAATACTCACCAACTTAGACTGCTAGGATCGCTGACCACACGACAGATCACAAACTATCCCACTCCTGACACCAAATGTTGTATCGTGGGTGAAATCATCAGACAGAGTTACTGGTAGATATAAAGCAGCTTCTTTATTCAACACAACAAGGTACAGCAGGCATCTTACGGACGGAGACGCTTTCTGTAGAAAGGTCTGCTAGCCCAATGTGGGCTCAATATTTATATACTTTATACTTTATTGTCACTAAACAATTGGTACTGGAACGTACAATCACCACAGCGATATTTGTTTCTGCACTTCACATTCCCTGGATTACAAATATTGAAAATTAAAAATAGTTAAAATTTGTAAATATTAAAAATTTAAATTATAAAACATAAACAGAAAGTAGAAAATGGGAAGTAAGGTAGTGCAAAAAAACCGAGAGGCAGGTCCAGATATTTGGAGGGTACGGCCCAGATCCGGGTCAGGATCTGTTCAGCAGTTTTATCACAGTTGGAAAACAGCTGTTCCCAAATCTGGCCATACGAGTCTTCAAGCTCCTGAACCTTCTCCCGGAGGGAAGAGGGACGAAATGTGTGTTGTCTGGGTGGGTCGTGTCCTTGATTAACCTGGCAGCACGGCTCCAACAGCGTGCGGTGTAAAGTGAGTCCACGGACGGAAGATTGGTTTATGTGATGTGCTGCGCTGTGTTCACAATCTTCTGCAGCTTCTTTTGGTCTTGGACAGGACAACTTCCATACCAGGTTGTGATGCACCCTGGAAGAATGCTTTCTACGGTGCATCTATAAAAATTCGTGAGGGTTTTAGGAGACAGGCCAAATTTCTTTAGTTTTCTCAGGAACTAAAGGCGCTGGTGGGCTTTCTTGGCAGTGAACTCTGCTTGGTTGGATCAAGTCAGGTCATTTGTGATACTGACCCCGAGGAACTTAAAGCTTAAATATGCGAAACACAAAGGCAATCGCTACTTGAAAAGTTGCAGACAATGCATAGGCAATGCTTCCTTTTGAGGCTACATACAAAATATCACACCATTCTTTCCTTCTGACGCCAATATATCTGGGTTGGTATCCACACCCTTTAGGATTTACTTGGCATTTTGCGTGTTAACATAGAAAACAATTAATGTTTATAATGTATAGATAATACTGTCTTTGAAACTGCAGCATTAGGTCAAACTATGGCACCAGAAGCATCTGGTATTTACACCTTTTAGGAAGCCCATTGTGGTGGACACGATCCACAGTCCTTTGTCAAACAGTTAAAATAGAAATCTGGTGGCCAAAGTCATTTCAGTGTAAACATATCATCTACCCAAAAAAAAACGTCACTCCAACAGCATGAATACTTTTTATCGGCACTTTACATGTCGGGACAGTGATGGTGAAAGGGGGAGGGAAAGAAGACATGGGGAGGAGTGGTCTCAAGATCCTCAGGTGTTCCTCCCAATGGGATAAAGCACAAAGAGGGGAAATATCAAAGAGAGATGAGAATGGAACTGTGATTGTCATGAGAGATTTAATCAGAAGCAGATTAGGGTAGCGCTGCATTGAGTACCTTTGCTCTGTGAGCTGCAGCAACCATGATCTGCTGGTGACAACCCATTCCACTTGAGTTTCCCCATTCACACACCGACATATCGGTCCCTTACAGCTGTCTTAACCGGTGGTGGGGTAGTAATGGGACAAGCTCCCACTTCCCATTAAATGCTGACAATGGTGTACACCTCAAATTGCCTCTGTCAATCAAGTCAGGCTCCTGGCTTTTACATATGGCTTCGCTACTACACCCGATGAACTGTTTCTAGTGACAGGGGAAGGTGCAAATGGGTTTACTGCCGTCATATAACCAACTGCAATGGACAGATGGGGCTCCTCAGCCATACTTGGCAGATCAAGTGGAAGAAAAATTCTGATCTCAGACCTCCACTGGCCTGTGGCTAGACCCATTCATGGGAAGACTTTGGGAGTAAACCCTGAGGAACAATCCGGAGATGGATTCCCTGTCGGTCCTGTGTTCAATGCAGACTGGCAATCCTGCAACACCGCTGGTGCCTGACTGCATCGGTCTCTGCCGTTGCTTTGGATTCATCAGCTGTGTGGAGAACAGGAGCCCCTGCATGGGCAACTGCTTGCTTTCCATATCGTACTTCCCCGACTTGTATATTGACGTTGACACTAGGGTGCAATATCCATGGTCGATCCTGACCAGCAGAGGGCCATGATCAACATGTCTGTACACGGCCTCCTCTCCCGCTACAGTGAGGCCGAGTACAGGTTGGACGAGCAACGCCTCATATTCTGACAGTGTAGTCTCCAATCTCGATGGCATGAACATTGATTTCTCCAAATTCAAGAATAACTACCTCCTGTTTCCACAACCCACCCCCACTTTTCTTCTGACTTTTCACCCATTCTGATGGCCAATTAACCCCTTCACCTCTCCTCATGCACCCTCATTACCTGCCCATCAAGTCTCTCTGGTTTTCCACCTCCTCCGTGTCATCCCATGGTCCAACATTCTCTCCTATTAGATTTCTTTCTCTTCATCTCTTTGCCTTTTCTGCCTGTCACCCAGCTCCTCACATCATCATTCCTCCACAAACCACACGTTCCCCACCCCTCACTTGTCCTCCTCCCCCTCCCCCACCACCTTATTCTGGCTTTTGTCCCTTTCTTTCTAATCCCGATGAAGGTTCTCAGCCCGAAATGGCGACTGTTTGCTGATTTCCTCCAGCATTTTCTGTGTATTTGCTTCAGTCTGGGTATTGATTAAGCTAATCAAACTGGTACAGTGGAAGAGGAATTTGTGGAATGGTCAGAGACAGTTTCTTACAGCAGTATCTCACCCATGAACGGGCCATTTCAGATGTAATCTGTGTAATGAGGTGGGATTACAGAGAGATCTTGTGGTTAAGGATCCCTGAAGAAGTGATCACAATGTGGGAGATCTCCAGATCACAGATTGAGGGTGAACACCAGGGTCAGAACCAGTGTCCTCAACCTAAATAAAGACAATTACAGAGACGTGACAGTGGAGTTGTCTGGGACAGATGGGGTAAATAAGCTCAGGGACAGGTCAGTAATGAGCAGTGGCAGATGTTTAAGGAGACTGATCGTAACACTCAGTAGACGTTGATCCCGATTAGATAGAGGGATCGCAGAGAGCAAAGAACATTCTGTGGTCAAAGGAGGCAGACAAGAGGATCAGGACTTTTCCAGGAACCAGTGATGAGACTAAATCTAAAACTAACAAGGAAAAAGCAGAGAGATTAACTCCAATAATTTGCATCAGTGTTCACAGTGGGGGCACAGCAAACATCCCATAGATTTCTCATGGTGACATTTCAACATTGTGCCATAATGTGTAACAATCACCATCACGAGGGAAAAAACTAATGGGCCTAAAAGCAAACATTACTTGGTCCCAAAGACCTGCACTGGAGGCTTTCACAGGAAGTCTGGAGAGAAAGTAGAGACATTGAAGTCTGTCAAAACTCACTGTTACAGAAAGCTCCCAGTGGAGTTGAAAACCATTGTTGAAAAAGGGTGGAGGATGAAAAGCAGGTAACTGTAGTCCAGCGAACTTCACTTCAGGTAACGGAGTCTGTAATCTATAAAGAAATAATGTAATTTAGAAAAGTTTAATGTCATTGAAATAAGTCACCAGGGTTTTACAGTCAAATTCACACAGCACAGAAACGAGCCCTTCAGCTCAAATGGTCCACGCTGACCAAAGTTCCCATCTGAGCTCGTGGTCTGTAACCCCCTCACCACCACATTATGATCAAGGTTATCCTCCTCTTTGTCCCATTTCCTTCCATTTGGCCCATAACCTTCAAAACCTTTCCTTTCCATCTACCTGCCCAAGTGCCTTTTTAATGTACCTGACTCAACCACTCCCCATAGCAGCTCATTCCATTTACTGACCAGTCTGTGTGTGGAAAAGTTGCCCTTCAGGTCCTTATTAAATCTCATCTTAAACCAATACCTTCCAGTTCTTGATTCCCCAACACTGGCAAAAAGACTGTTCTCTTTGACCCAACCCTGGTCCTTCATGAATTTATACGCCTCTGCAATATCAGCACTTATTTTCCAACAGTCCAGGGAAAATTGTCAAAAATCCTTTCCACAAATCTCCTCTGCACTCTTTCCAGCTTAATGGTGTCTGTCATACGGCAGGGTGACCAAAACAAATCATTCTGGTCGCCAGTGAATCTTCTCAGCTCCAGGGTGGACAAGGTCAATTGTGTAATAAGGACACACTTCAGTAAAAACACTGACACTGTATACCAAGCACACTGAGCTGCCAGAGCACAGCACCAGCCAGTGAGGACACAGACCAGTACAACACCCGGCTCTCTACTACAAAGTTCAAAGCTGAAAGTAAATGTATTATCAAAATACATTTCTGTCACCGTATACAACCCTGAGATTAGTTTTCTTGTGGGCATACTACCAGTTTGTTAGAGCGGTAGTGGAGGATGAAACTAATTTGGCAGGGGTGGGTTGTAGAAACCAGAGTGGAGGCACTCAGGATAGGAGGGAAGGTAAAAAAGCAAAGATAGCATGCAATTACACTGTCAGATGATAGGACATCACCGCAGCCAGCAGCGTGAGTATCAGTGCATGAGGGATCAGAATCAAAGGGTAGCGATACTGTACTCAGAGTGTTATATCTCTATCCATAGAGTATAAGAAATAAGGTGGATGATCTTATTGCCCTATTACAGATTGTCAGATATGATGTCATGGCCATCGCTGAGTCGCGGCAGAAGGATGCTTGCAGTTGGGAGCTAAATGTCCAAGGTTACATGTTGTATCAGAGAGATGGGAAGGTAGGCAGAGGGGGTGGCATCAATTCAGTAGAAAGATGTGATATAGGATCAGAAGATGCTGAATCATTCTGCGTTGAGTTAAGAAACTGCAAGGGTAAAAGGACCCTGATGGCAGTTATATACAGGCCTCCAAACAGTAGCCTGGATATGGACCACAGATTACAACAGGAAATAGCAAAGATGTGCCAAAGGGCAACGTTATGATAGTCATGGGAGATTTCAACATGCAGATAGATTGGGAAATTCAGGTTGGAAATAGATCTCAGGAGAGTGAGTTTGTTGAATACCTACAAAATGGCTTTTTAGAACAGGGATGAGCTACATTAGATTGGGTGTTATATAATGAAACCAAGGTAATTAGGGACCTTAAGGTAAAAGAATCCTTAGGAGACAGTGATTGTGTTCAGCTTGAAATTTGATAGAAAGAAAGTAAAGTCTGACGTATCAGTATCTCAGTGAAGTACAAGACATTACAGTGGTACGAGAGAGGAGGTGGCCAAAGTAAATTGGAAGCAGATGCTGGCAAAGTTCAAGCAGAGAAGCAATGGTGTGAGTTTGTGGGAAAAATGAGGAAGATGCAGGATAGATGTTTTCCAAAAAATGAAGAAACACTCAAATGGCAAAATGGGGCTGATGAGGGAAGTCACAGCTAATGTAAAAGCAAAAGAAAGTGCATCCAACAATGCAAGAATTAGTGGTAAGACAGAGGATTGGGAAGCTTTTAAAAGCCTACAGAAAGAATAACAGGAGGGAAAAGATGAAATGTGAAAACAAATAGCAAACAATATCAAACTGCATAGTAATAGTTTTTTGAAGTATATTAAAAATAAAGGAGAGATGAGAGTGGATATAGGACCGCTGGAATACGAGGGTGGAGAAATAATAAAGGGGGACAAGGAGATGGCAAATGAACTAAATGGGTATTTTGCATGATTCTTTGCAGAAAACACTAGCAGTGTGCCAGATATTGATGGGTGTGAGGGAAGAGAAATGAATGCAGTTATTATTACAAGTGAGAAGGTGCTCAAAAAGCTGAAGGACCTGAGGGTACGTGTCACCCAGACCAGATGTACTGCACCCTACGGTTCTGAAAGAGATAGCAATAGAGATTGTGAGGGCATTAGTAATTATCTTTCAAAATCATTGGACTCTAGCATGGTGCCAGATGACTGGAAAACTACAAATGTCACCCCACTCTTTAAGACTCCAGGAAAGCAACAGAAAGGAAATTATAGAGCCGTTAGCCTGAACTCAGTGGTTGGGAAGCTGTTGGAGTCAATTTTTAAGGGAGAAGTTATGGAGTACTTGGAGACACAGAACAAGATAGGACAAATACTCAAACACGAGGAATTCTGCAGATGCTGGAAATTCAAGCTACACACATCAAAGTTGCTGGTGAACGCAGCAGGCTAGGCAGCCTCTCTAGGAGGAGATACAGTCGATGTTTCAGGCTGAAACCCTTCGAAAGGACTAACTGAAGGAAGAGCTAGTAAGAGATTTGAAAGGGGGAGGGGGAGATCCAAAATGATAGGAGGAGACAGGAGGGGGAGGAATGGAACCAAGAGCTGGACAGGTGATTGGCAAAAGGGATATGAGAGGATCATGGGACAGGAGGCCCAGGGAGAAGGATAAGGGTGGCGGGGGGGGAACCCAGAGGATGGGCAAGGGGTACAGTCAGAGGGACAGAGGGAGAAAAGGGAGAGTGAGAGAAAGAATGTATGTACATACATAACGGATGGGATACGAGGGGGAGGTGAGGCACTAGCGGAAGTTAGAGAAGCCAATGTTCATGCCATCAGGTTGGAGGCTACCCAGACAGAATATAAGGTATTGTTCCTCCAACCTGAGTGTGGCTTCATCTTTACAGTAGAGGAGGCCGTGGATAGACATGTCAGAATGGGAATGGGACGTGGAATTAAAATACGTACGTGGCCACTGGGAGATCCTGCTTTCTCTGGTGGACAGAGCATAGGTGTTCAGCAAAACGATCTCCCAGTCTGCGTCGGGTCTCACCAATATATAGAAGGCCACATCGGGAGCACCGGACGCAGAACATCACCCCAGCCGACTCACAGGTGAAGTGTCGCCTCACCTGGAAGGACAATCTGGGGCCCTGAGTGGTGGTAAGGGAGGGAGTGTAAGGGCATGTGTAGCACTTGTTCCGCTTACAAGGATAAGTGCCAGGAGGGAGATCAGTGGGGAGGGATGGGGGGGACGAATGGACAAGGGAGCTGCGTAGGGAGCGATCCCTGCGGAAAGCAGAAGGTGGGGGGAGGGAAAGATGTGCTTAGTGGTGGGATCCCGTTGGAGGTGGCGGAAGTTACGGAGAATAATATGTTGGACCCGGGGGCTGGTGGGGTGGTGGGTGGGGACCAGTGGAACCCTATTCCTAGTGGGGTGGCGGGAGAATGGAGTGAGAGCAGATGTGCGTGAAATGGGGGAGATACGTTTGAGAGCAGAGTTGATGGTGGAGGAAGGGAAGCCCCTCTCTTTAATAAAGGAGGACATCTCCCTCGTCCTGGAATGAAAAGCCTCATCCTGAGAGCAGATGCGGCGGAGACGGAGGAATTGCGAGAAGGGGATGGCATTTTTGCAAGAGACAGAGTGAGAGGAGGAATAGTGCAGATAGCTGTGAGAGTCAGTAGGCTTATAGTAGACATCAGTGGATAAGCTGTCTCCAGAGATAGAGACAGAAAGATCTAGAAAGGAGAGGGAGATGTCGGAAATGGACCGGGGAAACTTGAGGGCAGGGTGAAAGTTGGAGGCAAAGTTAATAACTACATGGGGTGAGCTATGCCTGCCTTTTTGTTGGCTTTGTGGAACAATCTATGTTCCGAACCTATTCTGGCATCTGTTACCCACTTTTCCTTTGCTACATCGGCGCTGCTTCCTGCACGCATGCTGAGCTCGTTGACTTTATTAACTTTGCCTCCAACTTTCACCCTGCCCTCAAGTTTACCTGGTCCATTTCTGACACATCCCTCCTGTTTCTAGATCTTTCTGTCTCTACCTCTGTAGACAGCTTATCTACGGATGTCTACTATAAGCCTACTGACTCTCACAGCTATCTGGACTATTCCTCCTCTCACCCTGTCTCTTGCAAAAATGCCATCCCCTTCTCGCAATTCCCCCGTCTCCACTGCATCTGTTCTTAGGATGAGGCTTTTCATTCCAGGACGAGGGAGATGTCCTCCTTTTTTAAAGAAAGGGGCTTCCCTTCCTCCCCCATTTCACACACATCTGCTCTCACTGCATCCTCCCGCCACCCCACTAAGAATAGGGTTCCCCTGGTCCTCACCTACCACCCCACCAGCCTCCGGGTCCAACATATTATTCTCCGTAACTTCAGCCACCTCCAACGGGATCCCACCACTAAGCACATCTTTCCCTCCACCCCACCGCTTTCCTCAGGGATTGCGCCCTACGCGACTCCCTTGTCCATTCGTCCCCACCATCCCTCCCCACTGATCTCCCTCCTGGCACTTATCCTTGTAAGTGGAACAAGTGCTACACATGCCCTTGCACTTCCTCCCTTACCACCATTGAGGGCCCCTGACAGTCCTTCCAGGTGAGGCGACACTTCACCTGTGAGTCGGCTGGGGTGATGTACTGCGTCCGGTGCTCCCGATGTGACCTTCTATATATTGGCGAGACCCGACGCAGACTGGGAGATCGTTTTGCTGAACATCTACGCTCTGTCCGCCAGAGAAAGCAGGATCTTCCAGTGGCCACACATTTTATTTCCCATTCCCATTCTGACATGTCTATCCACGGCCTCCTCCACTGTAAAGATGAAGCACACTCCGGTTGGAGGAACAACACCTTATATTCTGTCTGGGTAGCCTCCAACCTGATGGCATGAACATTGACTTCTCTCACTCTCCTTTTTCTCCCTCTGAATATACCCCTTGCCCATCCTCTGAGTCCCCCCACCACCACCTTTTCCTTCTCCCTGGGCCTCCTGTCCCATCATCCTCTCGTATCCCTTTTGCCAATCACCTGTCCAGCTCTTGGCTCCATCCCTCCCCCTCCTGTCTTCTCCTATCATTTTGGATCTCCCCCTCCCCCTCCCATTTTCAAATCTCTTATTAACTCTTCCTTCAGTTAGTCCTGACGAAGGGTCTTGGCCTGAAACGTCGAATGTACCTCCTCCTAGAGATGCTGCCTGGCCTGCTGCGTTCACCAGCAACTTTGATGTGTCTTGCTCGGACAAGTACTGCATGGTTTCCTTAAGGGAACATCTTGCCTGATGAACCTGCTGGAATTCTCTGAGAAGATTACATGTAGAATGGGTAAAGGGGATGCAGTCCATGTTGGATATTTGGACTTTTAGGAGGCCCTTGAGAAGGTGCCACATATGAGGCTGCTTACCACATTAAGAGCTCACGGTATTACAGGAAAGTTACAAGCATTGACTGATTGGTAGAAGGCAGCGGGTGGTAATAAAAGGATCCTTCTCTGGTTGGTTGCCAGTAAGTAGTGGTGTTCTGCAGGGGTCGGTGTTATGACTGTTTCTTTTTATGCCGGATATTAATGATATAGATGATGAAATAGATGGCCTTCATGTCAAGTTTGCAGATGATATGAAGATTGGTGGAGGGGCAGGTAGTGTTGAGGAAATGGGTCGGCTGCAGAAGGACTTAAACAGATCAGGAGATGGGCAAGAGAGTAGCGAATGAAATACAATGTCAGAAAATGCATGGTCATGCTCTTTGGTAGTAGGAATAAATGTGCAGACCTTTTTTCTAAATGGGCAGAAAATCTAAAAATCTGAGATGCAAGGGAATTGGCAGTCCTCGTGCAGAACAACCTAAAGGTTAACTTGCAGATAGAGTTGGTGATGAGGAAGGCAAATACTATAATTAACATTCCTTTCAAGGGGTCTCAAATATAAGAGCAGGGATGTGATGCTGAGGCACTGGTGAGACCTCACCTTGAGTACAGTGAACAATTTTGGGCTCCTCAACTAGGAAAAGATGTGGTGGCATTGGAGAGGGTTCAGAGGAGGTTCATAAGGATGATTCCAGGATTGAGAGTGTTATCCTATAAGGAATGTTTGATAGCTCTGGGTCTGTACTCGCTGGAATTTAGAAGGATGAGGGGGGATCTCATTGAAACCTTTCAAATGTTGAATTGGCAAGACAGAGTAGATATGGAAAAGATGTTTCCCATTTCCCATGGCAAGGGAGTCTAAGACAAGTGGGCACAGCCTCAGGGTAGAGGGGCGCCCATTTAAAACAGAGATGCAGAGAAATTTCTTTAGCCAGAGTGTGGTGAATTTGTGAAATTTATTACCAGAGGTAGCTGTGGTAGCCAGGTCGTTGGGTGTATTTATGGCAGGGTTTGATAGTTTTTTGATTGGATGGAGCAACAAAGGCTTTGGGGAAAAGGCCGAG
This sequence comes from Mobula birostris, assembly GCF_030028105.1. Taxonomy (NCBI): domain Eukaryota; kingdom Metazoa; phylum Chordata; class Chondrichthyes; order Myliobatiformes; family Myliobatidae; genus Mobula; species Mobula birostris. The sequence continues at coordinate 21,675,056 of NC_092397.1, forward strand.
CAGTGAGGCTGAGGAGGAGAAACAAGGATCAGCCATAACTGAATGGTGGGGCAGAATCGATGGGTCAAATGGCCTAATTCTCTTGCTATGTCTTACGGTCTTACAGTAAATCTGAGAACCACAACATAATCAATGAAAGACCGCACCCAACCCAGTAACCAAATAACCAATGTGTAAACGACAACGTGTGCAAATACAAGAGAGAAAATAATAATAATCATAAAGAAACGAGAAATAAATAGAGAACATAAGATGCAGAAGTCGTGAAAGTGAGTCCATAGATTGTGGGAAACAGTTCAGTGATGAGTTAAGTGAAGTTAAATTGAGTTATCTCCACTGGTTCTGGTTTAAGGTGACACTGGTGAATCTCTTTTTCTAGTAAATGAATAGCCTGTAACTTCCCTTTGGACTTGGAGGCAATTTGATGTGGCAGAATAGAGGTGAGGTAGCGGACCCATCACTGAGAGTGAGGAAGACACGAATTTCGGCTGATTTAAACGCCGGGCCCAAATGTAAAAGTCAGGTACAGGCCAAATGGAGGCAGCGGGGACCAGGCCCCAGATCGTATCGAAGCAACTGAACCCAGTGCTTGGATGATGATTTAGGAGCCAGGCCAGATTGAAATGGTCAGTGTGTTGGGCCCGAGGCCAGGGATGAGCCGGTTCAGCTTGCTGCTCCATTCTGCGCTGAACTAAGCATCTGTGGACGGACTCTCTGAGGATTTCAGTTCAAAATGCTACAGTATTTGCTTGTGTTTATTGTTTGCATGATTTATTTTGCTTTCTGCACATTGGGTGTTTGACAGTCTTCTTGCTTTATTAGTGGGTTCTTTTGGCTTTCTTTGTTTTATGGCAGCCTGTTTGGAATGAACCTCAAGTTCGTAGAATATAAACATACTTTGATAATAAATGTCCTTTGAAATTTGGTTCAAAAATCTGATGGTTGAGGGTTAAAATAACGTCAAAAATTTAAGAAAACTCAAAACTGATGATCTTTTAATTACAGGCCAGGATGCAGAAGAGCGGAAAATGACAAATATCCTTCCCCTTTTTAAGAACTTCAATCGGGACAAGACAGGAAACTATACCCTGGTGACTCTTACATTAGTGGTAGGGATATTTTTGGAAATGATTTTAAATGATGGGATCAACTTGTATCTGAGAAAACATCAACACATTCCGAGTAGTGAAAATCTCTTTGCGTGGACAACGTCAAGTCTTGCAAACTTGGTTGAATTTTTAAAGTGAGAAATTCAATTGCTGAGGGCCGGGTAGTGGATATAGAACATGTGGACTCCAGTACAGCTTTCAACAAATGCCCTGATCGAAAGCAAGAAGGCATATGGGCTGAATAGATATTTGGTAGAATATATTCAAAGTGTAGCTTGGTCAGAGAACACAGAAAGTAATGGTTGAGGGGTGTGATTCTGACTGGAGACCTGTGAACAGTGGTGCCCCACAAGAATCAGTGCTGGGAACTCTGCTCTTTGTGAAGTGATTTGGATGAAAATGAAGCTGGGCTGATTTGTAGGTCTGCAGAGACACAGAAATTAGTGGAGTTGTGGGTACAGAGTAAGGTTCACACAGGATAGACATAGACATACTTTATTGATCCCGAGGGAAATTGGGTTTGGTTACAGCTGCACCAACCAAGAATAGAGCATAAACATAGAAATACAAAAACCACAAACAATCAAACAACAATATGCAAACTATGCCAGATGGAAATAAGTCCAGGACCAGCCTATTGGCTCAGGGTGTCTGACCCTCCACGGGAGGAGCTGCAAAGTTTGATGGCCACAGTCAGGAACAACCTCCCATGACACCCAGTTGTATCGCGGTGAAATATGGCTGGAGGCCAACAGCAAAAAGTTCAATATCCGGGCTACAAACACGTTCCTCGATCGCAATATGACCAGGATTGCACCATCCGTTGTTAACCAGAACAGAAAGCCCCCAACTCCTTTACGCTTACCGCTCTCAGTGCACTTCCGGTCAGCCCGAACGGTCTGGAAGCCCTCCATGGAAAAGTTTTGGTCGGGAATGTCCACGTGCAGTCCAAGTGGAGAACTCCTCTTCTCCATAAGTCTCTGTTGTCTCGACCCGGTCCGCTTTCCTCATTCAGGATGCAGCAGAATATAGACCAGCTGTAAATGCGGACAGAGAAATGGCAGATGAGCCAAAGAACTTTGGGAAGTCAGATTTCAGCGGTTTTCTTTGGAATTCCTCTCCCTGTTGGAGTAGTTGAAATGGCATTTATGGCAATGACAAGCTCCACCTCAAGATGTGGGAGATCACGGAGTCAGTCAGTGTCTCCGACAACTTCACATCAGGGAAATGCACCATCTGCAGCTCCTGACTGACCCTGTGAAGGAAACTGAGCTGGAGATGGACAGATCTAGAGTTTTCAGGATGCTGAGACCACAGATTCAGTGAGTTGGTCACACCTGAGATCAGGCTGCAGATAGTTTAGTGACAACCATGACTGGAAAGAGGAAGGGACAGACAGTGCAATGTCTCCCTGTGGCTGTATACGCCTTTGGATATCCCTGAGAGGATGACAAACCAGAGCACAGCAGCCCGTCAGGTCGGTGGTACTGACAGCCGGGTCTGATGCTCTGCGTGAGGAAAGGACAAGCAGAGCAGTAATGACAGCACTCTCACAGTACAAGGGACATGCACGAGATTCTGTGGCAGCAATAGAGATGCCAGGATAATGTGTCGCCTCCTGGGTACCAGGGTCAGGTATGTCTGAGATATGCAGGATTTCCAAAAGAGAGACTTGCCGGCAGAGTCGGTGGTGAGGAAGCCAAATGCAATGCTAGCATTCATTTCCAGAGGACTACTGCACAGAAGCAAGGATGTAATGCTGAGGATTGATGAGGCATTGGCTCAATCACACTTGGAGTATTGTGAACTGTTTTGGGCCCCTTATCTAAAAAAGTATGTGCTAGCATTGGAAAGGGCTCAGAGGAGGTTCACAAGAATGATCCCAGCAATGAAGGGGTTAATGCATGAGGATGTTTGATGGCTCTGGGCCTGTCTGTACTCAGTGGAGTTTGGAAGAAAGAGGGGATCTCATTGAAACCTATCAAATATTGAAAGGCTGAGATAGAGTGGCCGTGGAGAGGATGTTTCTGATAGTGGGGCATCTACAACCACAGGGCACATCCTCAGAATACTAGGCCATCCTGTTAGAACAAAAATATAGAGTAATTTCCTTAGTAAAGGGCAGTGAATCTGAGCAGCCTATGTCAGGATGCTGTTCATTGAATACAGCTCAGCGTTTAACCCCATCATTCCCACAATCCTGATCAATAAGCTACAGAACCCGGTCCCTCTGCAACTGGATCCTCGACTTACCAACCGAGAGACCACAATCTGTGCGGATTGGTGATAATATCTCCCCCTCGCTGATGATGAACACTGGTGCACCTCAGGGGTGTGTGCTTAGCCCACTGCTCTACTCTCTATATACCCATGACTGTGAGGCTAGGCATAGCTCAAATACCATCTACAAATTTGCTGATGACACAACCACTGTTGGTAGAAACTCAGATGGAGATGAGAGGGCACAGAGGAATGAGATATACCAGCTGTGGTGTCGCAGTGAGAACATTGCACTCAATGTCAGTCAGACAAAAGAGCTGATTGTCGACCTCAGGAAGGGTAAGACGAGGGAACACGAACCAATCCTCATGGAGGGATCAGAAGTGGAGAGAGGAAACAATTTCAAGTTCCTGGATATCAATGTCTCTGAGGATCTAACCTGGTCCCAACATATTCATGCAGCTACAGTACAAAGAGGGCAAGACAGTGGATATATCTCATCAGGAGTTTGAAGCTTTTTGGTTTGTCACTTTAAAACACTCAAAAACTGCTATAGGTGTATTCGATGTATAGCATTTATAATACACGTTATTTCTGTTTTTGCACTATAGTTAATCTACATAATATACATATCCATATACACACATGCTGACCTATTTATTCTTTCTGTATTATCATGTACTGCATTGAACTGCTGCTGCTACATTAACAAATTTCATGACACACGCCGGTGGTAACAAACCTGATTCTGGTTCTGACTCTGAATTCACTGCCACAGATGGCTGAGGCCAATTCACTGGGTATATTTCATGTGGAGCTTCTCGACTGTGGGGAGGAAAAGAGGGTCTGAGAGGGTTCAGAGATCTGTCATGATCTCTTACTCCTGGCAGAATGGTGCAGCAGACTGGATGGGCCAAATTGCCTAATTCTGCTCCTGTGTTTTATGGTCTGATGGTCTCGGAGCAGCTGCAGGACATTTCAAATGGAAGGCTGAGCAGCCAGACATCGTGGTGGACGCTGCATGTTAGTAATAGCAACGTAGGGAGGAGGAGGGTTGTGGTCCTGAGCAGTGAATTTAGAGAAATAAGACAGAAACTAAGAAATAGTAAGCTGTGTATTACTCCCAGTGACACTTGTGACAGGGAGATATAGAAAGTTACCACTGATGAATGTGTGACTGAGGAGCTGGTGCAGGGCAAGAGATTTAGTTTGATCGATCAATGGGGATAACTTCTAGGGATGATTGACAGAAACTGTTCACTCCCTCGGGTTTTCGTGGGAAGGAACAGTTTTCTCCCTCCTGAAACTACAGGGAATAGTTTTAATGTGACAGGTTGGAGTTTTAAAGAGGATCTGAAGGGTGACGTGATGGAGGTGGATAAAATTATCTGAGACATACAGAGGTTAGAGAGACAGAGACAGTTTCCCTCGGTATAGGTGTAAATCTAAAGGGAATAGTTTTAATGTGAGGGGGGGAGATTTAAAGGGGCTCTGCAGGGTAAATATTTCACACAGGGAATAGCTGGTATTCCAAATGAGCCGTCAGAGGAGGTGGTGGAGGAAGAAACACACAAAGTCTCTGTTCACAAACACTTCTCAGGAACCTGTCATTCACTGTGTACATCCTGCCCTGGGTGAACTTCCAGGTGCTGGGTCCATTGTTGTTTTCCATCTGTACAGTATTATTGATCTGGATGAGAATGTGGTGAACTGGATCAGGAAGTTTGCAGATGACACAAGATTAGTCGTGCAGTGGACAGTAAGGAAGGCTAACAAATCTTGACATGCGATGTGGACTAGCTGGAAAAGTGGCAGATGGAATTTAATACACACAAGTATGAGGTGTTTTTGAACATAGGATTAACGAGAGAAATGTGTGGTTTAAAGATATCTGACGAAAACTGTCCTCTTTCCCCTTTCCCCAGAAGGAGGTTACAATCTGGAACACACTGCCTGAGGGGGTGGTGCAGGCTGGTATTTAAGGACCATTTGGATGAGTATTTGAATCACCAAGGCAGGGTAGGAGACAGACCAAGTGGGATGGATTTTTGTTGGACAAAGGTATTAAAGTCACACAGTGAACCAAACCCCTCAAAAGGTGACCAAAATGCTCCCATCCTCTGTGCACCCTGTACTTTTATATGGAAATTTGGTGAAGTACTCTGGGTGATATTAGGAGAGATGTCTGACAGCTTGGTCACAGTGGGAGGGTGCAAATATCTTCTCAGAGGATAAGGGGTTCAGTGGAACAAGCTCACAGCTGAGAATGAAGGTGACAAACCCCACTGCATTGGAGGACTGCTGTGGTCAGGGTTGTACAGGATAGAAACAGACCCTCTGGCGCATCACATTTATGTTCCCCATCATGCAGAGCTATACTAATCCCACTTTCCTGCATTAGTTTCATATGCCTCTGGGCCTTGCTCACTGAAGCCCCTGTGCATGTGCCTCTAATATTGTTACACAGTTCCCTGTACGTGGCATCACAGGTAGACAGGGTTGTGTGTTCTACTTGCCTTGTCAGCCAAAGAACTGCCTCTCATTGGAGTTGGACAAAACTGTTTAAAGACAGATTTAAAGGGGATCTGAGGGGTAAATATTTCACACAGAGAATAACTGGCATCCGGAATTAACTCCCAAGCTAGAGTCACTGGTTTATACAGAAATGAAACAGTCCCTTCGGTACAACTCATCCCCGCCGACCAAGTTGTCGACCTGAACTCGGTCCATCTGCCTGCATTAGGCCCGTATCCCTCTCAACCTTTCCCATCCATGTGACTGTGGAAATATGTTTTAAATATTGTACCTGAGGCAGAGAGCCGGTGCAGTGAGGCGCTGACAGACACTCACTGTTCGGCGGGCAGGAAGAGGAGAGGCGGATCCCACAGCGGAGCCGAAACCCCAACAAGTAGAGACCGGCTCCACCATCTCGGACTTCCCGCCCTGGACCGTTTCCAGGGAAACGACGGCGGTGACGGTTGGTCCCCTATGACGTCACCACGTGTTTGTCACGTGACGGGGCAGCGGGAGCTGTCAATCAGTGGAGCCGCCAGAAAACTCGGGAGCATCGTAAATAGAATCGGTCTGGGGAGGGTGGGGGCGGATTTCCAGGAACGGTGACTCTCCCACCCCACCTCCGGGAAGTGACTGTAATATTCACATTTAATCTGACTCTTCGGTCCTATAAATATTTAATGTTTGTATTTTGTATATTTCTGTGTGGATAGTCCTTTTAATTTTGGGTAAAAAACGTTGGAACTGGATCACCTTCATCAACCTTCCTGGTAACTTCCTCAAAAACACTCTACAAGATTGGTTAGACATGACGTACCATGCACAAAGCCATATTAACTACCCACAATCAGTCCTTCTCTATCCAAATCATTATATCTGTGGTTGCTTAGAACACCTTCCAATAACCTTCCAACAACTGATATTAGGCTCACTGGCCTATGAATTCTTGGCTTATTCGTAGACCCTTTCTTCAACAACAGAACAACATTCACTATCTTCCAATCCTCTAGTATCGCAACCGTGGATGAGGAGATTTAAAATATCTCTGCTGGGAACCTGCAATTTCTGCATTATCCTCCCACAAGGTCTCTGGGACCACCTTGTTGGGCCAGTAGAGTTATTCACCCTAAGGCAGCAAACTTCTCCTCTTCTGTGATCTGTACAGGGTCCATGACCTCGCTGCATCATTGTCTCACATATGTGTCCCTCTCCTAAGGATTTACAGCTGAACAAAATCTACCTCCCACAACTCTTGTGGCTCCACATATGGATTACCAATCTGATCTTTCAGAGGACCAGTCTTGCCCCTTTCTATCCTTTTGCTCTTAATATATCTGTATAAATGGTTTCGATTTTCCTTCATCTTTTCTGCGACAGCAAACACGTTTTCTTTTCACCCTGCTGATATCCTTCTTACATTTTCTCCTGCATCTCTTAAACACCTCAAGTACCCAATTTGTTCCTGCCTCTCGAGACCTGCTACATACCGTACATCTGTCATTTTCTTAATTCACTCTCAATTTCTCTCAGAAACAAGGGCCAAGGTTCAACCTGTTAGCCTTGCCTTTTATTCTGAAAGAAGATACAAATTCTGTACTCTCAGAATTTCACTTTTGAAATCCTCCCACTTACAAATCACACCTTTGCCAGAAAATAACCTATCCCAATCCACACTTGCCAGATCCTTCTGGTACCATAAAATTGGCCTTTTTCCAATTTTGAATCTCAACCCGAGTACCTGATCTATCCTCTTCCATAATTACATTGAAACTAATGGCATTATGATCACAAGATCCAAAGTGATCCCCTACACAAACTTCTGTGACCTGCCCTGTCTCATTGCCCATCCGGAGATCTGATATCACACTCTCTCCAGTTGGAACTTCTGTGTACTGATTAAGGAAACTTCCCTGAGCACATTTGACAAACTCTTCCCATCCAGCCCTTTTACAGTATGGAAATCACATTCAATACATGGAACATTGCAATCACGCACTATCACAACCTTAATTTTCTTGTAACAGTCTGTGATCTCTCTACAAGTTTGCTCCCCTAAATCCCATGGACTGTTGGGTTGTCTATAATATCATCCCATTCCTTTCTTAATTCCTCAGTTCTACCCATATAGCCTCATGAGACAAGCTCTCCAGTCTACCCTGACTGAGCACTATTGTGACATTTTCCCTGACTAGTAATGCCACCTCACCCCCTTTAATCCCTTCTGCTCTATGACATCTAAAACAATGGAACCCTGGAACACTGACCTGCCAGTCCTGCCCCTCCTGCAATCAAGCCTCACTAATGACATAATTCCACATGTTGATCCATACACTGACCTCATCTGTCCTTTCCTACAATACTCCTTGTGTTGAAATATACGCAGCTCAGGACATCAGTCCTACCTTGCTCAAGCTTTTCATTCCTGACTTTGTACGTGGGGTTAACAACATCTTTTCCCACAACCACTCCACTATCTGTTCTGGAGCTCTGGTTCCCATCCCCTTGAAACTCTTGTTTAAACCAACACCCCTAGTAAACCTTCCCACTAGGATATGAGTCCCCCTCAAGTTCAGAAGAGAACCCAGTGATCCGGAAATCTGAAGCCCTCTCTCCCGCCCCAACTCCTGAGCCTCTTTAAACTGTATGATCTTCCTATTTCTGATGTCACTAGCATGTAGCACAGGTAGCAATCCTGAAATTCACAACCCTGTGGATCTTGTGCTTTATGTAGCACCCAACTCCCTGAACTCACTTTGCAGGACCTTGTCAATAACCCTCACCACGTCATTGGTACACAAGTGAATCACAACCTCAGGCTGCTCACCCTCCCACTTAAGAATGCTGTGAAATCGATCTGAGATGTCTCTGATCCTGGTAACCGGGAGGCAGCAACCATCCGGGAATCTTGTTCTCATTCACTTAAACTCCTTTCTATTCCCCTAACCAATGAACCCCCATCACAACAGCTCACCTCTTCTCCCCACTTCCCTCCTGAACCACAGAGCCAGACTCAGTCCCAGTGACCTGACCCATGTGGCCCATAGTATTCCAAAGTGTTGTATGTGTTGTTGACGGGAACAGCCACAGGGGTACTCTGCACTGCCTTCCTATTCACCTTCCCCCTCCTGACAACCATCCTGCATCTTGGGTTTAATCACTTCCCCCATGTCCTGTCTATCAACAGCTCAGTCTCTCGGGGGATCCAGAGTTCATCCAGTTCAATCTCCAACTCCTCAGCACGGCCTGATAAAAGTTTCAGCTTTATGTCTTCTAGCAACAGTAGTCATCAAGGACACTGGATGTCTCTATTTCTTCAGTCGTAGAAGACAACATAACAGAGGGTCATTCACTGATGGGGTTATAGCACAGATCTCCCAAGACGATCTTGTTACATGCACGTGCAGTTCAACTCTTTGAATGATAATGCAGAAAGTTTGAAGTTAGTAACTCATCTCCTTCTACCTTAGGCCACGAACTTATCAATTACCCCTCGTATGTCTATTTTAATGTGAGGACGAAGGGTCTCGGCCTGAAACGTCGACTGCCCCTCTTCCTAGAGATACTGCCTGGCCTGCTGCATTCACCAGCAACTTTGATATAAATCCTGGAATGCTCAGATACCAGTCCTGCCCTTCTCTCAACTAGATCTCTGTAATGGATGAATCACCGTGACATTACTAATCCAGGCTCTAAGTACACCTGCTTTCACTGTTCTGCACTCTACTCTGAAATAAACTCACTCCTGCCTTTCGGTGCCACTCTGCTCAATAATGTGGCCCTATCATGACTTCCTTTGGGGGTTCTTTGACCTCACCTCTACCTTCCAATCAATGCTACTTACTGACCTATGGCTCTGGATCCAAACACGCCCTCCACATGGCACATGATAAAAATCATCAGCGTGGCTCCAGCAAGATTCCCTGTGTGAATATTAGTTCCCCTTCACTGTAACCCATCCTCCTTACACTAGTCCCACTTATTCTGCAAGAGAGCCCAATGATCTGTGTTCCTGATGCATTCCCCCCTGCACCAGATTGTTAGCCACTCATTTAAGTGTACCAAATTACCACAGCTTACCTCGCAAGCTTGTGGCAACTGAAGAAATCCAGAAATCACCACCCCAGGGTTTCTAATTCTTAACTCCCTGAATACTATTTGCAGAACCGTGTCTCTCTGTTGTTAGTTCTAATAAGGATCACGACTTCTGGCTGCTCGCCCTGCCTTTCAGAATGGCCTGTACCTTCTGAGAGACATCCTTGTCCCTGGCATGATCGAGGTAACGCACCTTCCTGGAATCTGGGTCATTTCCACAGATACTCCTGTTTATTACCACCACCCCCACCTCGGCTAAACTGATTGCTGCATGTGATTCTTTGCATTCAATCTCTGTATATTCATGTGCCTTCAAATAGCCTCTTTGTAATGAAAATTGTATTAAAATTCATTCATTGTATGTTTTTTTTGATTCAGTTAACGGTATTGATTTACTCATTCACAAAGGAGACCGCACACGTGTTGAAACAAAACACTTCGTTAGAACTCGGACGATTTTAATACAGAAAGAAAAACAAAATTCTACAGTAGCAGCGGCACATAATTCAAAATAATACTTATCATTCACTAAACAAGCCAATCTCAGTGATGGAGGGGAAACACAGATCCAACAATATAATGCAGCCTCTTCCCTCTCTCTATCTCCCTCTCTCACTCACAATGTCTCAATGGCTTCACTCTCTCTCTCTCTCATTCAATCTTTCTCTGTCTCTCCCACACGCCCTCTCTCTCGCGCTCGTAACCCTCGCACGCTCTCCCTCGCGCGCGCTCCCGCACGCCAAATCCCACGCGCCCTCATTCTCGCGATATCCTATTCGCTCTCTCCTCCGTGCCCTCAACCCTGCAGCCCACTCCTTCCCGATGTCTCATTCTCTCTCTCTCTCTCTCTCTCGCTTTCTCACACACACACACTCACTATTTCTCTGTCTCCCCTCGCGATGTCTCATTCGCTGTCTCGTTCGCCCCCTCAGCCCTCGCGCTGTCACCCGCTCGCGCTCACTCTCTCTCTCTGTGTGTCTCTCTCTCTCTGTCTGCCTGTCTGTCTGTCTGTCTGTCTCTCTCTCTCTCTCTCTCGCTCTCTGTCTCTGTCTCTGTCTGTCTGTCTCTCTCTCTCTCTCTCTCTCTCTCTCTCTCTCTCTCAGTCTCTCTCTCTCTGTCCCTCTCTCTCTCAGTCTCTCTGTCTGTCTGTCTGTCTGTCTCTCTCTCTCTCTCTCTCTCTGTCTCTCTCTCTCTGTCTCTCTCTCTCTGTCTCTCTCTCTTTCACACACACAGAGACAAGTGAAGGTAACGGTACTTTGTCTTCAATTGTAAAACAGGAACATTCTCTTACAGGAACATTGTTCAAGGTGGCAGTGAGAGGGAGAACCTACAGGTAAAGAAGGACGGGGGAAAGAAGATGAAGGAAAGGACGGGTTTTGACAGGAGCAGGAGTGGTTGATAGAGACGAAACTATGCTCCAAGATCAGGTAGTTTTGTCAGAACCGGAAAACAGGGGAAACCGGATCGCTCAAGCTTCAGCTTAACAGGGCGGGACGTGAGATGCAAAGGGGATTTCTCTGGAATGGTGAGGTCAGTGATAACGCACAAAATTGGAAAAGAATAAACAGTTGACAGGAATCTGATGAAGGGTTTCGGCGCGAAACGTCGACAATGTACTCTTTTCCATAGATACTGTCTGGCCTGCTGAGATTCTCCAACATTTTCCGTGAGGAAAAGATTAAACAGTCGACGTTTCTGGCCGAGACACTTCATCAGGATCTGATTGTGTGAGTTGTTTTGTATTTTCAGCATCCGCAGATTCTCTCGTGTTTGTTTTGTTACTCTATTCATCACATTGTTCCCATTTACCCACAAGTGGGGGTATAAAATAGGGAGCATGAAGGCAGCTGAATTGAAAATTTTACAGCATTTATTTCTAATGTTTCATGAGTTTCAAAATCCGATTCAGTGGGTATTTCACCGCATTCTTCAGTTCCTCCCGGAATTTGCTCTGAGTCAGGGCGTAAATACACGTGTTGGTGCAGGAACTGAGAATCTGCAGCATTGCCGATGTGTGTTCTGTGATGTACCCGGGATCCGTGACAGAATAAACAAAACTCATTGAAATCCGTTTACAGATGGAAAATACCACCTGTGTTCCCCACAACAATATGAAACTACCGGTTACGCTGAAAAGCAAAACGATGGATTTGCGTCGGTTCTCCATCTCCCGGTCCTTGTCATTCTCTCCACTCTTTTGTCCCCGGAGCCCCCTACGGGCTCGACTGGCCGCTAGAATCCGCCTGACAGTCAGAATATTGAACAGCAACATCAGAAAGAATGGGACACAAGGGGTTAAAATGCGGTGAAACATCTCAAATGCCACCCATGAGGGAGAGTTTGTGAAGCTCGGTGTTGAAACACAATCCCAGGGAACACCATCAATTATTTCTCCAGACTCGTACACAAAGCCCCAGGGGACGGTTTCCAAACAGGCCAGCACACTCACTGTCCCGATAACCACAGCCGCCGTTCTCTCGGTGCAATATTTTGTTTTCAGCTTCTCACAGCAAATAGCCACAAATCGATCGACGGTGAAAGCGACAGTCAGCCAGACTGAGGTCGCAGTGCTCGCAAAAATCAACCATAGATTGAATCTGCACACAGGAGTGATAAACAGGAATGATTGAGGAAAATAAATCCCAGCAGTTCCCCTCAGCAGCGGATCCGAGATAACGACCAGGAGATCGGCCGCTGCCATTCCCACCAGGTAGCGAGTGACACATTTGGAGAGACCGCACTTTCCCCGGGACAGGATCACAATCGCCACCAAGTTCGCTGGTAGAGAGACAGGGAACAGCAAGTTGAGAAAATACTGAGCAGAAGCCGATGCTGCAGCTTCAGGGGATCCTGTAATATTTCCACTTTATTGTTACATTTAGCGGTGGGAGGGTCGAGAGAGGGCGCAGAGCTGGTGCAGATAGAGAAGGAGTTTACACAGTAAAATAAAGTCAATATGATCTGAATACAGATTCCTTACTGATGATCGAAATCTGAAGTGGCACCGGAAAACTAAAACTGGGTAACTACCTCATCAGAGTCAAGACTGGATGGAACATTTTCTGCGTCTCGTCTGGATGAAATGAATAAATCCGGACGCTGATGGCGGGATTCTTCCATCAGACAATCATCAACTTCCATGGCGATGCCTGTCAGCAGCAGAACAGCCGAAGGACGGAACAAAAAACAAGGAAATGCTGGAAACACAGAACATGTGGAAAAACAGTTAACGTATCTCTCCTCAGAACTGTTCTCAGAGAGACGCCTGACACGAGTATTAATTGGTTTCTCTTTCCATACAAGCTGCTTGGGGCTTAGTGTTTCCAGCATTCCCCGAGTTTGTTTCCTATTCCAGGATTTGCCACCTCACTGACTTTACAACAGAACATTGACTGATTACAACAGGTACAGTGCAGACTGACACAACCTCACAGTCAGACATGACGCCTCCCGCTGAGTCCATCACAGAGAAACAGGGGAGAGTAGTTCAATGTCGAGCAGCAAACTCGGTGCCGTAGTCAGATGTCTGTAACAGAGCCAGATGTAGATGTAATGGAATATATTTTACAGTATTGATAACGATGAAGCACCACATATTACTTGGCTTAGCAACGACTTCTTTCTGCTTTGCATACAGTCATATTGTAGACATCTGTTAAAAATCCATAATAGTTTCGTCTTACAACACGGAACTCCCCACATTTACTAAAATGTTACTATCAGTCAATGCTTTATTGTTGCACCTAACTCTGAAAACCGATCACATAAAAATGCAGCCAATCAATTGATGAATCACCCTTATAAACACAATATTTGCAAATGCAGTGCAGCTCCTACAAGACCAAACGAACAGAGACACGAACATCCCCTTGTTGATCACAAACCGCTGCCTGACCCACTCAGTCCCACAGAAATTGGCCGATTCGCTGAATTCCTGCAGATGTTTGATTTTGGATCCAAATCCCAGCATCTATAGTCCCGGTGTTTCCACTCCACTCTTGAAATGCCGAATACCGGGACTGGAATGTGACAGTTTAAACCAGCGACAGAATCAATCACAACATTGGAATTAAACTTCAACATCCGCCCACGGCAGCTGACACTGCGGCTTACCGGGAATTCCAAAGGCTGAAATGAAAGGAAAGTAAACGTCTTCTATCCGCCAGATAACTGGATACACCATTTTAGTGCGAATCTGTGATTTTTGTTGCTCCTGTGTTCACAGCTCCGGTAGACAGCTGATGCATTCAAAGCGGCCCTGATTTATACAGAGGGTCTGTCTCCCGAGATACGGTTAAACACCTCACTAACTTGCTCAGTTACAGTTGCTTGAACAAACACTTCAATTCAATACCATTGTCTTTGGTGTAAATATTGGAGCGATTGGAGACAAATACATCAAAACTCTTTGGCATTATCTCAGCGGTGCCTCTGGTGGAAATCAACCGATAGATTTAATTTCAAAGACTGAGACTGAGCAGCTACATTTACAGATTTCATCTTTTTGTTGGCTAATTATTCATCTCTGAACGGAGACCAGCGACACTGACCGATCCCTACCTCTGTCCCTGCAGTTTTCCATTTTGGACTGTCCTTCAGCTTCTTCCTGGTGATACACACACTCACCCTCAGTCTCTCACACACATAGACTCTCTCTCTCTCTCTATCTCAGACACACGCACACACACACACACGCGGAACAATTGTACAATTGTGTTTCTATGTTATAGTGACTGTCCTGTTGTGCATTCTATTTACTATTAATTACTATAAAATGCACATTGCACATTGAGACATAGACGTAACATAAATATTTTTACTCCTCATGTATATGAAGGATGTAATTGATAAAACAATACAATTCAAAATATACAAACACAAATTCGGACAAATATACACTAGAGAAACAGAGATCAGGATGGAAACGGTCAAATGAGCATGTTGCTGATGTACAAACACGAGAAAATCTGCAGATGCTGGAAATCCAAGGCAACACAATGAACTCTGCTGATTCCTCCAGCATATTGTGTGATGTAACAGTCTTTAATGGGCATCTCAAATCTCGTCAAAGGACAAAAGAAATAGAGAAGAAATATTTCAGTCTGCAAAGGAAGAGGCAAACCGGCTACAGGAATAAATACAGGACTCAAAATAGGCAGATGAATAGATGCAGGAGATAAAACTGCGTAGATTGTATAAACATGAGAAAATCTGCAAATGCTGGAAATCCAAGTTCCTCCAGCATTTTGTGTGTGATGTTGCTGATCTAATAGTCTTTAATGAGCACCTCAAATGTCAAAAGAAATTGAGAAATATTTCAGTCGGCAAAATAATGAGCAACACACATAAAAATTGCTGTTGAACGCAGCAGGCCAGGCAGCATCTATAGGAAGATGTACAGTGGACGTTTCACATCCCTGTTCTTGTATTCTCGACCTCTTGAAATGAATGCTAACGTTGCATTTGCCTTCCTCACCACCAATTCAACCTGCAAGTTAACCTTTAGGGTGTTCTACACAAGCAGTCCCAAGTCCTTTTGCATCTCTGATTTTTGGATTTTCTCCCCGTATAGAAAATAGTTCGCACATTTATTTCAACTACCAAAGTACATGACCGTGCATTTTCTAACATTATATTTCATTTGCCACTTTCCTGCCCATTCTCCTAATCTGTCCAAGTCCTTCTGCATCCTACCTGCTTACTCAACACTACCTGCCCCTCCCCCAATCTTTGTTTCATCTGCAGAATTGGCAACAAGGCCATCTATTTTACCATCAAAATCGTGATATACAGCATAAAAAAGAATTGGTCCGAACACCAAATCCTGCGGATCATCACTAGTCACAGGCAGTCAACCTGACAAGAATACTATACTCCCACTAGCTGCATGCCTGTTCTTATCAGATGATTTTACAACTCGTTCTTCATTAATGTTTCCCTTATCTTACCCACAATACACGTTAAGTTTACTGCTCCATAGTTACAAGTGTCAGCGCAGTCACCCTTCTTACATACTGGTAAAATGTTACCCCATTTCAAGTCCTTCAGGATTTTACCAATCTTCACAAAATTTTGAATAATTCTTGTGAGGTGTTTGTGTTTTCAATCATAGACACATTTAAGTACCCTTGGGTATATGCTGTCTGACACTGAGATTTATTAACTTTCAGCCTTTTCACTTTCTAAGATCTCAGAGTCACTTTAGGGAACTTTATTTTTCTCTACCCTTACTGGCATATTGCTAACATCTTTTCAGGTGAACACTTCAGCAAAACAAGAGTTGAGAGTATCCACTATGTCCTTCTCTGCATAATTTAATACCCCACTGTTATTCCAAATACAATTAACTTCCCACTTAACATTTCTTTTGCAACTAAAGTATTGACAATGTCTCTTGGGATCAATCTTATCATTATCAGGAATATCCTTCTCAACCTCTCTTTGGCAATCACAATTTCCCACTTGACTATAGATCTATATTTGCATATGCCCGATGGTTTAAATGTATTACAGGGGTACTATGTTTTTCAGTATTCCATATATAGATGTCACCCATGTACACAAGGAACAGTGTCCTACACCCAGTGCCTGCACCATCCAGCTCGCCTTTGGACTCTGGAAGGAAATCGATGTGGTCACCTTCTATGTGAACCATGTAACACTTGGCCTGTGGGCCTGATCTCCGTGATCTTCAATGTCAAGAGCGTAGCAGTTTTTAAGCGAGGTTCTCAGACAGTCAGCCTGAGTCCACTAATACTTTTTGGAAACTTTTGCCTGTACCTATTTCTATGAATTCTTGAAGTTCAAAACGAGACGAAGGAACTCTGGTGGTTCCCCTGTGGCAGGGAAAGTAAAAGTCAGGCAGTGTGGTAGTGACAGGAGACTCAGTACTTAGTGGGGACAGGCAGGAGATACTGTGGCAGCAAAATAAGCACAAGGATGGTGTGTTGCCTCCCTGGTGCTGGAGTCCAGGGTGTAGAGGTGCGGCTGTAGGATATTGTCAAGAGGAAGGGTGAAAAGCCAGAGGTCCTGTTGCACTGGTCCACGAACAATTTTGGTAACTTTTGACTGTACCTGATTCAATGAACTTCTTAAAGTTAAAAATGAGACAAAAAACCCTGATGGTTCCCCTGTGGCATGGAAAGGTAAAGTCATGCAGTGCATTAGTGATAGGGAACTTGATAGTTAGTGGTACAAACAGGAGATACTGTGCACACAAAAGAGACTCCAGGATGCTGTGTTGCCTCCCGGGTGCTAGGGTCCAGATGTATCAGGGCGGCTGCAGGATATTCTCAAGGGGAAGGGTGAACGGCCAGAGCTCGTGGTGCATAATGGCACCAATGTCATTGCCAAAAAAGGGGATGAGGTTCTACAGACTGAGCATATAGAGACAGGAAATAGGGTGAAGAGAAGGACCTCAAGTTAGTAATTTCCGGATTACTCACGGTGCCATGGGCGAGTGTAGCTAGGAATGGGATAACAGCATAATTGAATGAGTGACTGAGGAGATGGTGCAGGGGGCAGGGTTTCACGCTCGGATCATTGGAACCTTTTATTGGGCAAGGACTGATCTGTAGAACAGGGAGGGGTTGCACCTGAACTGGAGGGGAACTATTATGTTGGCCAGGAGTTTTGCTAATACTACTCAGAGTGTTTAAATTAGTTTTACAGGGGGATGCAAATGGGAACAGCAGTCAGTAAGTGAAGGATTGGACCCGAAGGTAGATATCAGTGAAAATATGGCCAAGCAATATCAAATTAACAGGTGTTATTAGACGTATATTTTCAATGGTGTGTATTGAATGTCAGGAATATTATGGATAAAGGTGATTAACATAGAACGTGAATCAGTACATAGAACTACAATGTTGTGGACATTACAGAGGCTTTGTTGAGAGATGGGTAGGGATGCGTGATTAATCTACCAGGCTTTTGAAGTTTTTGAAAAGATAGAGAAGGAGGTAAAAGAGGTGTGAGTTGGACCACCATTCAGGGACAATATCACAGCTGCACTCAGGGGAGATCTAGTGGAGGGTTCAGACGCTGAGTGCATTTGGGTAGAACTCAAGAACAGGAAGGGTGTAATCAAACTAATGGGATTGTACTACTACCTAGTGTTGGGTAATGAGTCTGTTCAGGTGGCTGCCCCCTCAGTGGGTGAGCAGTTAGCTGACAGAGACCACAGCTCCCTCAGTTTTAAGATAGTTATAGATAAAGATGGGATATTTGTTTTAATTGGAGAAGGCAAATTACGAGGGTATTATGCAATGACTCAGAAGGGTTAATTGGAAATAACTTTTCTTCTGGAAAATCCACATCAGACATGGGGAGAGTGTTTAAAGATCAATTGCACAGAGTACCGGAAAGGTATATTCCTCCTAGAGGGAAGGACAGGAATGGAAAGAGAAGGGAAATTTGGATGCCCACAGAAGTAATAAATTTAGTCAAGAAGAAAAAGGAAAAGTATGTCAAGTTTTGGAAGTTAGGATCAAATGGAGTAGATGAAGGTTATACAGAATCCAGAAAAGAACTAAAAAAGGAAATGTCTGAAAGCCAAGAGGGGCCATGAAAAGTCATTGGCAAGTAGAATTAAGGTAAATCCCAAGGTACTTTGTACATACATAAGATAAGAAGATAACTTGGGAGACGGAAGGATACCTCAATGATAAAAAGAGAATCATTTGCTTGGATGTGCAGAATATGAGTGAAATACATCATAAGTACTTTGTTTCAGTATTTACCAAAGGGGAACGATTTGGACTAGGAGACAGTGTTGCATGCATAAATATGTCAGGGAGTTTGGAGGGCAAGGAGGTAGATCACTGTCTCAGAGCCCAATGTTAAGCTGTCTTTAAAGAGAGTGAACTCTCGCAAGGTGGAAGGTCCCGATGGCGTATCTTCTGAGACTTTGAGAACCTGTGCCAACCAACTGGCGGGGATATTCAGGGGCATTTTCAACATCTCACTGCTACGGGCAGATGTTTCCACTTGTTTCTAAAAGGCAGCAATTATACGAGTGTCTAAGAAAAATAATGTGAGCTGCCTTAATGACTATGGTCTGGTAGCACTAACATCTACAGTGATGAAATGTCTTGACAGGTTGATCATGACATGACTGAACTCCTGGCTCAGCAAGATCCTGGACCCATTGCAATTTGCCTGTCACCACAATAGTTCAACGGCAGATGCAATCTCAATGATTCGTCACACGGCTTTAGCTCACCTGGACAACACAAACACTGATGACAAGACTGTTGCTTAGCATTTAATGCCATCATTCCCATAATCCTAATTGAGAAGTTGCAGAACCTAGGCCTCTGTCCCTCCCTCTGCAATTGAATGCTCAGCTTCCTAACCATTAGGCCACAATCTGTGCGGATTGGTGACAACCTCTTCTCTTTGTTGACAATCAACACTGGTGCACCTCAGGGGTGTGTGCTTAGCCCACTGCTCTACTCTCTCCATACCCTTGACTGTGTGGCTAGCAATAGCTCAAATACCATCTATAAATTTGCTAATGATATAACCATTGTTTGTAGAATCTCAGGTGGTGATGAGAGGTCCTACAGGCATGAGATATGCCAGCTAGTGGAGTGATGCCACAGCAACAACCTGGCACTGAATGCCAGAAAGACGAAAGAGCTGATTGTGGATTTCCAGAAGGGTACGACGAACGAGCATATACCAATCCTCATAGAGGGATCAGAAGTGGAGTGACTGAGCAGTTTCAAGTTCATGGGTGTCAAGGTCTCGGAGGATCTAACCTGGTTAAAACATATGGATGCATTTATAAAGAAGGCCAGACAGCAACTATACATAATTTGGAATTTAAAATGATTTGGTATGTCAACAAATACACTGAAAAAAGTCTATAGATGTACCATGGGAGTATTCTGACAGGTTGCACCACTGTCTGGTAAGGGTGGGGGGGGGGTGGGGGAGGGGGGGGAGGTGCTACTGCACAGGACGTAAAGAAGTTGCAGAGGGTTGTAAATTAAGTTGGCTCCATCTTGGGTACTTTCCTACAATGTACCCAGGAGATCTTCAAGGAATGCTGTTTCAGAAAGGCAGCATCCAATATTAAGGACCTCTAGCACTCAAGGTATGCCCTTTTCTAATTAATTCCACCAGGTAGGAGGTATAGAAGCCTGATGGCGCACATTCAGCGTTTCAGGAACAGCTTCCCGTCTGCCATCCGATTCCGAAATGGACTTTGAGCCCTTGGACACTAAGTCAGTTTTTTAATATATATTATTTCTGTGCTTTTGTATGATGTTAAGCTAATCAATTTTCCTATACTGTAATTGATTTACTTATTTGTTTAATATTATTATTTTATTTTGTTCTTTTCTTCTTCTATGTCATGTATTGCATTGAACTGCTGCTGCTAAGTTAACAAACTTGATTCTTATTCTGATAATACGGGTAATGACACAATTGTATTGGAGACTTCAATATGTAAGGGGATTGGGAAAATCAGTTTGGTGTTTAATCACAGTAGAGGGAATTTGTTCAATGCCTATGAGTTGGCTTTTTAGAGCAGCTTGTGCTTGAGCCCGCTCAGCGAAAACCTATCTTTAGACTTTGTGTTAATTAATAGCCCTGATATCATAAGGGAGCTTAATGTGAAGGAACCCTTAGGATGCAGTTATCATAATATGATTGAATTCATACTGCAATTTGAGAGGGTGAAGCATTACTCACATATATCAGTATCCCAATGGAATAAAGGGATTTACAGAGACATGAGAGAGGACCTTGCCCAGGTGGATTGGAGGTTGATAATGGCAGGGATTACAGCGGAGTAGAGCAGATCTCACATTGACAGGAGTACCTATAAAGTAGGATACAAAAGGTTTTTTTTTTGGTTATATAGAGAGTAAAAAGGAGGTGAGGGTTGATATTGAACCAATGTCAAATGATGCTGGTGAGATAGTAATAGGGGACAAAAAATAGAAGATGAACTTAATGAGGACTTCACATCTGTCTTTACTGTAGAAGATACTAACTATGTTCCAGACGCCTGTGAGTGTCAGGGAGCACGACTAAATGCCATTGTTAACAAAATAACAAAAAATTCTCGGCAAACCCAGAGGTTTTAAGGTGGATAAGCCACCAGGACCTGAGGGTCTGCATCTCAGATTCCTGAGAGAGGTTGCTGAAGAGATAACGGTCATGATCTTTCAAGCTTCCCATTTCCTGCCCTGGGCTGTAGTACTCGCCCTATTGACAGCAAATTTCAATTCAGCCAATGTAAACTCATCATCAATGGCATCTCTAACACCTCTTGTTTCTCAAAAATCTTCCTACTGTCCATCAAAATACACTCTCATCTCTTGATGCACTCATCCCCTATACTGTTGAGTCTGTGTATCTTTGTAAACGCATTTCACGGACATGCTGCATTTTATTTGTCTGTTGCAGCCAAATTTCCATTCTCCACTAATACTGGAATCTGTTTTTACCTCCGACACCATTCACTTTCTTCAGCATTCTCCTCAACACTGTCAGGCCAGATTCTCTCCTAAGTGTTCTGTAAAATCTCTTCCAAACTGCCCTGATAGCATTCCTAATAACTCTCATTGCCATTGCTCGTTTCCTCTGAAAAGCCTCAGCAAAGCTTCTTGCATTAACCCACATTTCAACACACGAAATGCCCCACTCCAGTCTCTGATGGCCTCTGAACATTTCTGTGTCCAACAAGGAACACATTTCTTACCAGCTCTCCGGGACACCAAGGAATGGCTCAACGGACAGGTCCACACACTTCAGAAATTACACTCTGATAGTCTTCTTCCATAGTACTGCCGAGAGACGATTGATCAAATGATTTCTCACACTTAATGGAATTTTCCCCGATTTCCTCTGATAAAACACCATTTAGTAACACAGCTCAAATTCTGACAGCGTACTTTGACGCTTAGATTACACAGGATTGGAAAATGATCACTCCCCATACCATTAACCCTTACATTCCAGCTACTGTCCAGCAAGTGGAGCACAGATAAGAGTCAAGTCCAAACAAGAACCCCACCTTTGGCAATATCCACTCTTACCTCTCTTCCATCATTTAAATACGGTAAATCAGACTCTTCCAGAAACTCACCTACTGCCGTCCCATTAGCTTCTGTAGTCTTACTGACACAAAGACCGCGATGTGCATTGAATTCGCCACACACACAAAAAAACAATAAGTTCACAGCATTCTCCCCAACCATTTGACAGATAACTTCCAATCTGGATTATAAAAAGTTCATAATTTTGATCCCATCGCATGGATACAATAATTTAATAATCATGCATTCATTTTTCTTTGGAAAAGGCCGAATTATTTCAAGTAAACCCTTTTTCACAAAGATGCCACTCCCTCCCCCACAGCTATGCGTCTATCATATCTCACATCATCATAACCCGGAATCTTGAACAATACATGTGATTGCAGCAAATTTCTTGTACACAAATAACACCCAAGGGAACACCAAAACAGAGTCTTTAAATTCCTATCATTTGACTAACAGTCTTGTTGCATTCTAATGAAGAACTGTGAGTTGATTGGACATTATCAACGTACAGCACCCTGTGTACAATTACTTTCCCCCACCAGCTCACTCCCTCTACTATCATCCCCCAATCACTCTTCACCACCAACCCCTTCCCGATCAACCTCCACCATCAGTCCATTCCCTCTACAATCATCCTCCAATCACCCTCCACCACTAGACAAATCCCCAATCACTCTCCACCACCAGCCCATTCCCAATCACCCTCCACCAACAGTCCACTCCCTCTACAATCATCCTCCAATCACCATCCGCCACTAGACAATTCCCCAATCACTCTCCACCACCAGCCCATTCCCAATCACCCTCCACCAACAGTCCGTTCCCTCTACAATCATCCTCCAATCACCCTCCACCACCAGACAATTCCCCAATCACTCTCCACCACCAGCCCATTCCCAATCACCCTCCACCAACAGTCCATTCCCTCTACAATCATCCTCCAATCACCCTCCACCACTAGACAATTCCCCAATCACTCTCCACCACCAGCCCATTGCTTCTACTATAATTTCCCAATCACTATCTACCACCAGCCTATTCCCAATCACCCTCCACCAATAGACCATTCCTCAACCACTGTCCAATCCCTCTGCTTTCATTTCCCAGTCATTCTCAACCAGCAGCCCACTCTTTCTACCACCAATTCTTAAATCTTCTCTCCAAAGTACTTCATGCACCTGTTCTGCAGGAGTCTCCACTAATCTCAAACACTTTCATGCTGTATCCATCACTATTCTGAATCTATCCGATTTCTTTCCCACCTACACTCTTCCATTAGCCACAGCACACAATACCACAAGAAAATCTATTTTTACGAATCAACACTTCACGACATGCCTCATCTCCCACATTGCCCCCTTTCACATCTCTCCGTGGTCTTCCTCCATCTGAATGCTCGTAAGTGCCTGTTTTAATCCAACATCCACCATATGCAGAGAAATGAATTCTGGTGGATTCAGCAGGAGAAATGGTATTCGTTAGTTTCACCTTCTGAACATCTGAAGCCTTTTGTAAAGCTGGACAACCTAAATGTGCAGCTCTCTGAGCATGCGCACAGATACGGCCTCTTGCATCAGCACCAACGTCACAATCCCCATATTCATGTCCCCCTCCGTATTTTGCACATCGCAATTTCCCCCTGCAAGAAGAACGAACATGTCCCACCCTTGACATTTAAATCAACGCAACGGCGGAGGGTCAACCCGTTTGACAGAATAACGAATGCAGCCTGAATTCATCAGAAAAGCACAACAGAACGGGCAAACACTTTCCCTTCTCTCAAAGTCTGTAATCTCTTAGCCAAAGCTATCTTACCCCCTCTCAGGTTGTCCTACGATGCTCCACACACAAACACACACTCAGGTACAAATGAAAGAACATCCTGAATCTTCGTTTCTCCTACCAATGTACTGACAATTTTACTTCCGTCCAGAGTCTTCATTTTCACCAATGTCTCCTGTTCCCACACATGTAGCCTGCACCTGCTCATTGCTCAGACATACCGCTGACGTTACCAATACCCTTCTGAATAGCAGTAGTTAATCTAACTAGATGAAGATGTTTATCACCACAAGATATGAAAGCAATCATTGTCATGAAATCGACAATATCTTCTACACGAGTCCTTCTTCCCTTACCGGGCGTCCCTCCCCATCTGTCCCGACTCATTTTCCACTTATTTCTTGCCAAATCGATTCCATACTATCACTTAACACCCCATCTGCCGCATCTGACTTTCCCAACATTGGCACCCCTCAGTCACATTTTATATGTTGCAAACCGCCACCCAGCCCCCGCGACTGTCGCCAAAGTGCGAAGCGCCTCCGGACCTGGCAGGGGCTCGCTTTAAACGTGGAATTAAACATATCCCAACTTCGATCGTTCTCTGCAAATTGTTGCAGGTGTCCCTTTCCCTGTCTTCTCCACACAGTCACACAGACGCACTGAGGGAGACGGCACGATTGCTGGGACCGTACGGGAGTTGATATCTTACAGCAACAGCCCCGGTTTAATGTATTCGGAGTGACGGGGTGTGACCCCGAACGGCGCCCTGATACAGACTCGCTGAGGGAATGTTTGGGGAAATAGTTTGAAACGAACTGTCGCCTCTTTTTCTTGGGAAACTCTCACGTTCTGAGCTCACTGCAGACTTGTTCCATAGTCTCAATGAGCAAGAACTGATCATTTCAACACCGTGTTTTGTTTGGTCGTTTTACATTTGAAGCAGGAAACTGTCTCCCCAACGGGGAACTGAACCCCCGTCTCCCACGTGACGGGCGGGGATACTAACCACTGAACTAACGAGGATATACAACGATATGAAATCTGTCACACAGATTTCAGAGTACAGGAGAACTCACAGAGTCACCCTGACGTTTGTTTATTGAGTGTGGATCTGCCGCTTTTTACCCGTCCCCTCCCACTGTGTGACTGGAGGGTCTCAGGATTCTTTCGCGATTCAGTCACTTACTGTTCAAGGACTGGCCAAAGGAAGGGATCCCATCAGCGTGTAGTTTGCAAGGACATTTATAATTAGGATTTGTTTTCCCATTTGCTGATGCGCGAGGCAGGACCCCATCAGTAGCCCTTCGACTCATTCAGGAGTCTGCTTTAACTCAATCTGATTCCCGGAGGAGACTCAACGGGTGTTGTAGAACTCCGAACTGCTGGAGGATGGCGACATTAATTACCGGAATAGGACCTGCAGCAGAGTGAGGAATGATCCGGCAGGAAGCTGCTCCTTGACAGGTCGAGTCACATGGAAACATGGGAGACGCTTCACTACTCGAATCTCATACAACATCATGGAGCGATGGTGGTAGAGACGATGTTTCTACATATGCATATGAATATGTATGTGCGGAGCGATATGGAGAGAGTGACAAAGAGAACATCGCAGATGATCGAAAGCCAAGCGACACACACAAAATGCTGGAGGAACTCAGCAGGTCAGGCAGTATTTATGGAAAGGAGTACAGTCGGCGTTTCGGGCTGAGTACCATCATCAGGACTGAAGAAAAAAAAAATGAGGAATCGGAGTTAGAAGGTGAGAGGAGGGGAGGAAGAAACACAAGGTGATAGGTGAAACCAGTGGGTGGTGGGGTGCAGGGGGTGAAGTAAAGATCTGGAACGTTGATTGGTGAAGGAGGAGGTATTACCAGAAGTTCAAGAAATCGATGTTCCTGCCATCAGGTTGGTGGCAAATGGACAAATATGATGTGTTGCTCCTCCACCCTGAGTGCGGGCTCATCACGACAGTACAGGAGGCCATAGGCTGCCATGTGAGAAATGGAATGAGAAGTTGAATTAAAATGGGTGGCCACTGGGAGCCTTATGCCTTACGTCGCAGGCCAGATGCGACGTAGTAGTAGTAGAAGCCACCGGGAGATCTCGCTTTTTTCTGGTGGACGTCGTGCCGGTGCTCGGCGAAGCGGTCTCCCAATCTGTGTCAGGTCCAACAGATATACAGCAGGCCACACCGGGAGCACTGGATACAGTAGATGACGCCGAAAGACTCACATCTCAAGTGTCTACTTACCTATAAGGACTGCTTGGGACCCAGAATGGTCGTGAGGGAGGATGTGTAGGGGCAGGTGTAGCACTTGTTTCACTTGCAAGGATAAGTGCCAGGCGAGAGATCAGCGGGGAGGGACGAACGCGCACGGGATTCACGAAGGGAGCGACCCTTGCAGAAAGCAGAAAGTAGAGGGGGTTGGGAAGATGTGTTTGGTGGTGGGATCCCGCCGGAGGTGACGGAAGTTAAATATAATTGTGTGCTGGAGGCGGGGGCTGGGGGGAGGTAGGTGAGGAGAAGACGAACCCTCTCCCTGGTGGAGGACGCGAGGATGGAGTGGAGGGGAGGGGCGAAGACGTGAGCAAAATGGAAGAGATTCTGTTGACGGCAGCTTTGATGGTGCAGGAAGGGAAGCTCCTTTCTTTGAAAAAAGATAATATCTCCTTTGTTCTTTAACGAAACGCCTCACCCTGAGAGAAGATGTGGCGGAGACGGAGGAATTGAGAGAATGGGATGGCATTTTTACAAGCAATGGGGTGTGAAGAGGTATAGTCCAGGTAGCTGTGAGAGTCTCTGTGTTCAAAATAGATTTCGGTAGGCACGGTGTCTTCAGAGATAGAGACAGAGAGATCGAGAAAAGGGAGGGAGATGCCCGATATGGCAGATAGACTTTTGGGCTGTGTGGAAGTTGGAGGCAAAGCTGATGAAGTGGATGAGCTCCGCATGGGTGTGGAAAACAGAGCACTGCTCTCGGTTATGCAGCGTAGGAAAAAATAGGAGGGATACCAATGTAGGTTGGAAGATAGACTGCTCCACATAGCCGACAAACAGACAGGCATAGCTGGGACTCATGCCAGTGTCTATGGTTACACCTTTTGTTTGAAAGAAAGGGAGGAATCGAAGGACAAATTATTAAGTAGAGACAAGTTCCGCCTGACGGAGGTGCATGGTGGTATAGGAGATCTGGTTGGGACTGGTATCTAGACGGAAGCGGAGAGATTTGTGGCCTTCTTTCTCGGGGGTGGATGTCTATAGGGACTGGACATCCAGAGTGAAAATAATATGACCGGGGCCCTATGTGGCATGCAAAACGATTAGACTTCAACTGAAAGATCGAGGGCTCAAAATTAAACTAAATCAAAACCACGGGATTAGACCCGGCAATTCCGTTAGTTCCGAGGATGTAGCTCGAGGAAACATACACTTCATGGTCAAAGAGAAGTGGATCTTACGTACTCCTGATAAAAAGATATAATGCACCCCGGGTATTCTCTCTTCTCATTCCTCTATCCGGCTGAATGTGTCGGACAGCACGTACTACAGCTCAAGGATACCTTCAGCTCCTCTGTTATGTCTATTGAATGGTGCCCGAGTAGAACAAGATGGACACTTGCCCTCGCAATCTACGCCGTTGTGATGCTGCACCTAATTATTTACCCGCACGGTGCTTTCTCTCTCTCTCTGTCACACTTTATTCTGTATTCTGTGTTTGTTTTACATTGTTCTCTCTCAATACACTGTGTAATGATTTGATCTCTATGAACAGTGTGAAAGAGAAGCTTTTCGCTGTATCTCGGCACATGACAAAAAGATTAAATCCCACTGAACGTGAAGGGAACGCCGGTCTCCGGACAGCGCAGCATTTTCCGGTGGGCAATACAACGCGCAGCAAAAGCTGCTGGAGCACCTGCGTCCCTGGGTGGGCTCGATCCACCAAGCTTCCGGTTAACAGCCGAACGCGCTCACCGATTGCGCCACAAAGACAAGCCGGGAAAATCTACCATTCCAACGTTAGAAGATGGTGACTGGTAATTGATAGTGTGACCCGGCTTTTCACAATCTGCATGAATGGTTTGCATCAGAAGTTAGCAGACAACGTGAAACAGAAAACGTTCGAACCACAAACTTGTCAGAATTAGAAGGGGAAATAACAATAGATTCCCAGTACATCGCCAAAAACTTCGGCCACGAGTACACACTCCTCAAGGAAAGATATTTTACATGGGATGTAATCACTCTGTCCCGGGACCGATGAGGACACCACCGATCCCGGGGTCAGAGAAACAGGACTGTTCCTGAACTAAACGCTGAAACAGCCGGGAATACTCTGCAGATTAGGAAGCGATTCTGGAGGGAGATACAGAGTTCACGTTTCGGGTCGATGAACTTTCACAGCTCCGAGCTCGCAGTCAGACGGAAGGAGTCTCACGGAGTCTCTGCAGGGTGGCCTGAGCTGGGTGAAGGCACCGATTCCACTCGCTCTCTCCTTTCTGACTCTTTGAACTGTAAACCTTAAATCGAGCTCAAGAACAGTCTTTGTTTAACTTTTAAAATGTGGCAGAGGCGGATGAAGTAAATATTTCTGGAAACATTGTTCTCTGTCTCCGCGTGTTACGCCGAATAACTCTGAGATACAGAGTCGCTGAGGGGAGATTTCACGAAGCTGAACACAAAGTCCCGTCCTCTCGGCCGACTCTCCCTTCCCGGGATCACTGCAGATCGACTGTTTCACATCCCCAAACAACGGATCACTTCAACCCCAAACTCGGATTTAACCTCTTTAACCCTTTTCAATTCGAGTTACAATTACATTTAATATGGAAAGAGCAAAAACATTTCCCTGACGGGGAAATTGACCCCGTCTTCCCAGTGCAGATGGGGATACTAACCACTAAACTAACGAAAATTCAGTGCGAAAGAGCGATCTGATATTGAGATTTCCGAGGAGAGGATACTTCATTGAGTCACCCAATGTTTGTTCGCTGACTGTGGCACTGGCGCATTTCACAGACGCGCTTTTTACTGTGCGACGGGAGAGTCCTCGGAATCGTTTCCGATTCAGCTGTTCATTGCATAAAGTTTCCATTCCGGCATGATTGTGTTTTGGGAAAGGGAACATTCATCAACAGGATTTTACTGATGCAGGAAACTATTTTTCCAGATTTTCCACTTTGTCCACACTGGAAAGTCTGGCTCTATTTCTACTCCGTAGATATAGGTAGGCACTGATGTCCGCAGTATCAGTACTGAGGACTAAATAGATATGGACAAGGGAGGTGCAGCGGCTCTTGTAGGAGAGCTTTAAATCTGTAGACAGGACTGTATTCAGGGATTCATCTTAGAGTCTCAATGGGTTACGCCGCAGCTGTCATTGACATCATTAAAACCTGTGTGGATGAGTGTGTGCCTACGAAACTATATTGTACACAGCAGAACCAAAAGTCTCAAATAAACCAGAAATACTCATCTCCGACAGTTGCACACATGTAATTTAAAATCTTTCTTCATTTCTCCTTCCATTATTCAACTGGAAGCCGGTGGATTCCCAAGTATCTGCGCATAATGTGACAGGTCACG